>NW_026726990.1:0-36387 GCF_029784015.1 Lycium ferocissimum
GCAGCTCTCTGTGCCAATATGCCACCAGAAAGAATGTTGACGTTTGCTTCTAAAGTGGTTAGTGGACTTTGGCTTTGTTTTCCTCTTTTACGGATAGTAAATGTAAGAGAAGCTAACTTGTGCAGTGTGGGTTGATTTCAGGCCGGTATTGGGTGCAGGGCATTGGGAGCAAGAGCTGGTCTTCCCCATCTAACAAACTCTCGCTTGAGACCCTTTTTAGCGAACGATCCCCAAAACGTGGCCACATTGCTATAGAGAAAACACAAGTAAAATTTATTGTCAGCTTGGGATGTTTCTTTTAATCTTTTCCTTGTCTATATTCTGCTTCATTTGCAACATTTTATGTGAGTCTTTGACCATTGAGCACAAGGCCTTCAAACCTTATACAAAAACTTGAATCGTAATAACCTGTTGGCTGTTGCCATTATTTATTTTATTTCTTATTTCTTACAATTAGATCCTTGATTATTTCTTTCCTTGTGCGCTCCTTAAATCTTCTGACCTCCCATTTCCCGGCTATTCCCCTTATCTCTCCCTTTCATCTCGTCCCAAAAGAAATTCTAACAGTAGTTATTCTGTAAAGAATTAAGATCAAAACTCAACAAAAGAAGTTACTTTTTAAATATTCATCTTTAAAATCTAGCAAAAAGAAGATAATATATAAATAATTACTCCCCATCTTCCTATTTACGTGACACTTTTCACTTTTCGAGATTTAAATTATGTAAATTTTGACCTACAAGATTTAAATTATGTAACTTTTGACCTACATTTAAAATATTTTTTTAATCATATTGATATGTGAGACGAATTGCAACTTATAGTACTTTTTATATAGTTATTGAATATCTAAATTTTTGAAATATTGAGTTGATCTAATTCATTTTAGTTTTAATGATTAATCAAATTGATTCTTGAAAAACGAAAAGTGTCACATAAATTAAGAAAAAGGAGTACCATATATTAAAAACTACAACTGGAAATCCAAATTTAGGTGGTCATTATGATTAGAAACTCACTCTCTGGAGAATTTTATTGACCTCACATATAACATGGGGAATTTGGTTAGCACCCACATTTCAGAATAAAAGAAATATAGAATGGTAACAAGGATAGCTTCAAAGGTTGATGCTGTTAATTTGCTTCAATGGGTGTTGAACAACGATAAAGTAAAAAGTTTACATCAATGGTAACAAGAACACAGTGGAATCCTTCATATTTTCGGTAACAAGGTCGTAATTCTAAACGAATTCGGGTTCAGTAAATGTAGAGTTGAGGTTGCCTTCTACTGGGTTTGTTGTTGTTGTTGTTGTTGTTGAAGTGTAGAACCTAAGAGGGCATTTAGAACTAATGAAAATAGTGCAGAACCTGAAGTCTTTTAATATGTATTCAAGCTTTGTAGTTAAGCTAAAAGTTGAGTGCTTAGAAATTGATACGTAGTGATGACCAGCTCTCTGAATACTTGGATTGAGTTTTATAGTTGTTAGCTAACAGTGTCCTATTTATTCTAATTTCTAAGGCTATTTTGATTTTAGTTTTCCAAATAGCACAATTTTTATTAAGTCAACCAAATAGGTGGACAACTCTCTGAATGTAATAATGGCTTGTTATTTGTTTGTCTTGGTTTACGATCTGCAGCTGTTTGGAGTATGATATTTTATTCAATTTGTGCAGGGTTTACATTTTTTTGGACATATTAGTTGTATAAATACTACATGTTCTGCTTTATAATGGTAATTTTCTGTTATGCACATTCGTGGAATCATGGGTGAACAAACATGAAATAGCTTCCAAAATGCAAAGGTTTATTAGGTGACAGGTTCATGAATGTATTAACCAAGGATAGTATTGCTCATTTATGAAGTTCTAAAAAATGAGAGACTGCAGTAATTGCTACATGCCAGTGAAAAGTGATGGTGCCTATTAGCATTTTAATATTAAAATTAAATTGCCTTATATTAAAGTTCGTCAGTGTTCTTTTACTGCTCATGTTCGTGCCTCATTACACGAATGAGTTAGTGGCAGATTTATTTCACATGTCCCTTTGTCAATTCTTCTCCCACGTTACCAGATTGTGCCTTAATTTTCCTTTAAACCAAATCAGTTAGTGGTAAGAATATAGCCACTATTCTTCTTTTGTAACTCATGTAACCTCCAAATAATAATTCTTCCATTATCTATCTATTTTATTACCTCATTCATTTCCTATTCAATTCAAGGATAATTTTCCTAGCTATAAATACTTAGTCATCCTTACTTTGTGAAAGTAGAGATAAAAATATGGAGTGCATGAAAAGTGAGTTAGAAAAAAAAAAAGAGTTTATTTAGTTGAAGGAAGGTGTTATTTTTTGTGGAGCTTTGGACTCAGCGTCTTATCGAGAGTTTGTTGAGTTATATGACATGATCGGGATCGTTGTATCACTGGAGGACAAGTGGAAAAAAAGATTCTTGTTGGACCGGTAGATTTGCTACAAATGGGCTTGAATCTCCTTAAAGAGAGCGTGATATTATTTCTTCATTTTATTTTATTTTTCAATTGTAATTGTAATTTCATTGTATTATCACCAACAATTTTAAGGAGATTCAATGGCTACAATTGAAACATCTGCGGATGTCAAAGTGGGAGATCTTAACAAGCCATTTCGGTTCAACGGTACTCATTTCAAGAGATGGAAGGGTAAAGTATTTTTCTACTTAAGTCTTCTCAATGTTTCTTATGTGTTAACTGAGAAGAATCCAAATAAAGTAGACAACTCTTTCATGAATGATGAAGAACTTATTTCTCTTCAAGAAAAAATTGAAAAGTATGATGAAGATTCATACAAGTGTTGGTATTATTTACTTAATTGCCTATCAGATAATTATTATGATAGAACTTACTCTACTACAAAGAAAATTTGAAAAGCGTTACAGAGTAAATATTATACCGAGGAGGCTGGAGCGAAAAAATATGCGGCTAGTAGATTTTTTTGTTTCCAAATGGTGGACAACAAATCAGTGGTAGACCAAGCTCAAGATTTTATAATGATTGTTGGGGAGCTAAGGTCCGAGGAGATCAAAATTGGAGATAACCTTATTGTTTGTGGCATAATAGATAAACTTCCACCTTCATGGAAGGAATTTCAAAAAATTATGCGCCACAAACAAAAGGAAACTTCTCTTGAGACGTTGATTATGCGAATCCACATGAAAGAAGAGGCAAGGGGCCAAGATGCACTTTTGCAAACGGAAGAGAGCAACTTACAACCTGTCACAAATAAGGTAAATTTAGTTAATTCAAATAATGCTACTTCTAATGCTAACAAAAATACCTCTATGAAGCCAAAGAAGAAAATATTCAAGAAAAATAATGGTAGACCTCCCAAGAAAAATAATGGTGGTAACAACCAAGCACAAAATGGAGGACCATGCTTTGTACGCAGGCAAGAGTGGGCATATTGCTCGATTTTGCAAGTTTCGGAAACGCAATCCTACGCCTCGGGCGAACGTTGCTCAAGAGCCACTTTGTGTGGCGGTATATAAATATGGTTGAAAATGTTGATGGATGGTGGGCTGATTTTGGTGCAAACCGTCATGTCTACTATGACAAAGATTGGTTCAAAGTGTATACTCCATTTGAGGAGCCCAAAACCATCATGCTTGGTGATTCTCACACTACTCAAGTGCTTGGAAAGGGAGATGTCGAGTTGAGTTTTACCTCAAAAAGGGTGTTAACATTAAAAGATGTACTTTTTACTCCTTCCATGAGAAAAAATTTGATGTCTAGTTTTCTTCTTAATAAAGCGGGCTTCAAACAAATTATTGATTACGATCAATATGTAATAGTGAAAAAAGGTATTTTTGTGGAAAAGGGGTATGCTTGTAATGGGATGTTCAAGTTGAATGTTGAGATGAATAAAGTTTCTACTTCTATTTACATGTTGTCTTCTACTAATTTTTGGCATGCTCATTTGTGTCATATCAATAATCGTTATGTGGGAATCATGAGTAGTTTAGGATTAATCCCAATGATTAAAAAGGATTTTGAAAAATTTGAGGCTTGTAGTAAAGCTAAAATCACAAAAAGGCATCATTTTCAAGTTGAAAGGAAAACGGAATTATTAGAGTTAATTCATACTGATATTTGTGAACTTGGAGGAATTTTGACTCGTGGAGGAAATAGATATTTTATCACTTTTATTGATGATTTTTACATATGTTTTCTTAATGAAAAATAAAAGTGATGCTTTTGAAAATTTTAAAATTTATCTTCATGAAGTTGAAAATCAGTTTGGTAGAAAAATAAAAAGAATTAGAAGTGATAGAGGCCGTGAATATGAGTCTAATGAGTTTAATTCTTTGTTAGATCATTGGGAATAATTCATGAAACTAATCCACCTTATTCTCCTGCGTCTAATGGTGTAGCGTAGAGAAAAAATATAACTTTGGTTGAGTTAACAAATGTCATGCTTATTGAGTCGAGTGTACCTCTAAATTTTTGAGGTTAAGCTATTTTAAGCCTTGTTATGTGTTGAATCGTGTGCCTCGTAAAAAGATAAAATTAACACCATTTGAGTTGTGGAAAGGTCACAAGCCAAATTTGGGATATCTAAGAGTTTGGGGTTGTCTAGCTCATGTAAGGCTAATGGATCCCAAAAAAAGTAAATTGGGTAAAAAACTTACTACTTGTGCTTTTCTTGATTATGCTTCAAATAGTACAACCTATAGATTTTTTAGTTTTGAAGATAATATAATAATAGAATCAGGTGATGCTATTTTTCATGAAAATAAAATTTTCATTTGATTCTAAAAATAGTGGGGGTCATAGGACTGAAGAAAATATTTTGTCACTACCTAGTTCTTCTACTTCTGTTTTGAAAAATAAAGAAAATGATGATTTTGAAATATGAAGAAGTAAAAGAGCTAAAGTAGAAAAAGATTTTGGTCCTGATTTTTATGTTTTTAATGTTGGTGATGACCCTATCACCTTAGAAGCTTTATCTTGTCATGATGCTATTTTTTGGAAAGAGGATGTAAATGATTTGGAATCACTTATTTCCAATAAAACTTGGAAGTTAGTTGAGTTATCACCGGGTTGTAAAACTATTGGGTGCAAATGGGTCCTAAGAAAAAAGTTAAAATCGGATAATTCTGTTGATAAATACAAGGCTAGACTAGTTGCTAAAGGTTTTAAACAACTAAAAGGCCTAGAATTTTTTTATACTTTTTCTCCGGTAACCAGAATTACATCCATAAGGTTTTTAATAGCTATTGCTGCAATTTTTGATTTGCATATTCACCAAATGGATGTAAAAACTGCTTTTTTAAATGGGGAACTAAATGAGAAAATTTATATGGAGCAACCCGAAGGTTTTGTTGAAGCAAGCCAAGGAAGCAAAGTGTGTAAATTTACTAAATCCCTATATGGCTTGAAACAAGCACCAAAGCTATGGCATGAGAAATTTGATTCTTGCATGATTGAGAATGGTTTTAAAACAAACGAGTGTGATAAGTGCATTTATCATAAGTCTTGGAATAATTCACATATTATTATTTGCCTCTATGTTCATGATTTATTGATCTTTGGCTCTAACATGAATGCTATTGATGAAACTAAAAATATTCTTCGAAGCCATTTTGATATGAAAGATCTTGGTGAGGCAAATTTTATTCTTGGAATAAAAATTACTAAAATATGTGATGTAATTTTCCTTGACAAGTCACATTATGTTGAGAAAATTTTGAAAAAGTATAACTTTCTTGATTGCAAGCATGTAGTAACTCCTTTTGATTCAAGTGTTCACTTGTTTCCTGTTCAAAGTGAAAATGATGTGATAAATCAAAAGGAATATGCTAGCTTAATTGGAAGTTTGAGATATGTAACTGATTGCACTAGGCCTGATGTTGCGTATGTAGTTGGAGTACTTAGCAGGTTTACAAGCAAGCCAGGTAGTGAACATTGGCATGCTATAACGAGAGTTATGAAATATTTAGTGGGTACAAAAAACTTATGGCTTGTTTTATAAAAAATATCCCGTTGTAATTGAAGGCTTTTCGATGCTGATTGGAATACTTTATACGGTGATTCTGTTCTACCACTTGGTTATATTTTTACGTTGGCGAGTGGTGCTATTTGTTGGAAATCAAAAAAGCAAACTATTATTGCTAATTCTACCATTGAGGCTGAACTAATTGCTTTAGCTTCAGCTAGTGAAGAGGCTAATTGGTTGAGAGATTTATTAGTTCAAATACCTTATTTTGAAAAATCAATTCCTCCTATTTTAATTCATTGTGATAGCACCGCTGCTATTGGTAGAGTTCAAAGACGTTACTACAACGGTAAATCCAGACCTATAAGGAGAAAACACAGTACTGTGAGATCATATTTGACAGGTGGTACCATTAACGTTGATTATGTCAAATCTTGTGATAATCTTGCAGATCCACTAATCAAGGCCTTGGCAAGAGAAAGGGTCTGAAGCACATCGAGGGGGATGGGATTGAAGCCTATAAATTCATGAGTCGTATATAAGGAAACCCAACCTGGGGACTAGAGATCCTATAACCAGGTTCAATGGGAAAAACGAATCATATGATGACTTATTGAGAAAATGCACTATTTTATTTATTCCCTCCCTATGGTGTGAGTGCATTATTCTGTAACAGTGTGTGGAGGTTGAGTATATAAACTCTTAATAAAATTCTGTAGCTTGTATGAGTGGGGTGTTAAGTTACAGAAGCATCCTTGACAGATTTCACCTATGTGAGTGTGGAAGTAGGCCGCTTCCTATAAAAATTGGGCTCGTTCTCAAAAGCACTCATGAAAACCGAGATAACACAAGGTCGTAATGTGCTGGCTATTAAAGCTCATGTCAACACCTTGATTATTACGTGTAAGCAATAATTCTTTATTTCCCTAAAGCAATCATAGTTCAAGTCTAAGACTACTACGGCTCTGGAGTAAAGATTATTGTTTTATTAAGTGAAGGTTCAATGCAGAGCACACCTTCATTATGCACAATAGTCTACCTTCAACTAATATACTCTCTTATATTAATATTAAAATGAGTGGGGGATTGATGGTGCCTATTAGCATTTTAATATTAAAATCAAATTGCCTTGTATTAAAGTTCCTCAATGTTCTTTTACTGCACATGTTCGTGTCATTACACGAATGAGTTAGTGGCAGATTTATTTCCCATGTAACCTTTGTCAATTCTTCTCCCACATTACCAAATTGTGGCCTTAATTTTCCTTTAAACCAAATCAGTTAGTGGTAAGAATATGGCCACTATTCTTCTTTTGTAACTCACGTAACCTCTATATAATAATTCTTCCTTTATCTATCTATTTTACTACCTCATTCATTTCCTATTCAATTCAAGGATAATTTTCCTAGCTATAAATGCTTAGTCATCCTTACTTTGTGAAAGGAGAGATAAAAATATAGAGTACATGAAAAGTGAGTTATAAAAAAAGAGAGTTTATTTAGTTGAAGGAAGGTGTTATTTTTGGTGGAGCTTTGGACTCAACATCTTGTCCAGAGTTTGTTGAGTTATACGACGTGATCGGGTTGTTGTATCCTGGAGGGGACAAGTCAGTAAGATTACTATTAGACCGGTAGATTTGCTGTAGTGTGCTTAAATCTCCTTAAAGAGAGCGAGATATCCGCGCCTCAGCCGAAAATATTTTTATTTCTTCATTTTATTTTATTTTCAATTGTAATTGTAATTTCATTGTATTATCACAACAAAAAACATATGGAGAATCGAAGCCTTCAACTTTAACTTATAATGCAGTTTGAAATTAGTGAAGTAATTCTTTCTGTGCAGAAGGAAGCATTACATCTGTAGATGAATTTTTATCATGCTAGCAGACTTTTCACAACCATGATTATGCCACTGTTAGCAGCATATTTTTGTCTATAGACACCATGGGCATTTTTATCTATGCCCTGTCTAATATGATTAAAGTAAAATGCTCACTTAAAAATATTCCTTATGATTTCCCATTGCATATATCTACATAGATGTTTAGAACTTAATACATGAAGCAGAATCTGAGATTTCCAAAATACTGGTCCTTAATAGTCTCTCTTACTTTTCGAAAGCATACTTGCCTTTTGATTTTTGGTCATTGAAAGATGCACGAGGCCATAGGGTAGGTATAATTGTTTAATGTTCCGGATGTTTTGTTACTCATGTCTATTCCTTTCACTATTTCCAAGTTCATTTCTATTTTGTTTTTGTTTTCCAGTTAATTAATTATACCATAAATCAGGCTCATAATACTTTTCATTTTTTTAAGTGTGCCTGAATGAGAGAAAGCTGATGTGGATTGTGGGCTGTCAAACAAAGTCAACCTAAGTCTGAATGAAGGATAAGGAAAGGCTAAGTGCAGTTTAAAAGAGCTAGGCCTATGTGTGAAGACTGGTATATGTGCAAGTCTGTGATTGCATTTTAATGTATCAGGTGGCGGCAAAACATTATCTAAGTTTCACGCATATAATTCATTTTGAGATGGGAAACACTTCATTCAACATTAGTTTCATTAGTTGAGCCAATAGGCAGAAGAGAAGTCGATGGAAATGTGTTCATATTGACAATATATCGATCTTATTCATGTTTTAATTTCTCGCACTTGGTAGTCTGGTGCAAAATCTTTTTCAGATTATTTGGCTATTTGAATATTCTTTATCTTATTAATTTGCAGTTTACATTTCTTCTTGGTATTATGTAAATATTACTTCATCTTAACTGTTGTATCAAATTTTCTTTCTCATGGTTTCCCATTGGAAGAGCAATGACAACGTTCCAAGTTTGAACTGATTAGAGTCGAATACAAATTCATGATAGCTTTCTATATTTGTTGTACTGTTTGTAAATTGTATCCACTTAAAGCAAGCAAAAAGTCATGTCCGTCAGGCCCGTACTGGCACGAACACCACCCATCTAGTTATTATATATTATATAGGGATAAAGGCGCGATTCTGCACCCCCCGATTTCTTACCCGATTCTTGCCACGACACACTTTTCGCCCCCGCCCCCCCCTATTACCCCTAAAGCTTATTTAAAACGGAATAATTCTTTTTTTAATCTTTGATGTGGCAAAGAGAGTGTGTTTCACTCTCTTTGAAAGTAAACATAAAAAAGGGAAAACTTAATTTTTTATTTCTTAAAAATCTGCATTTTCTTAAAAATTTGAAAATAAATCTAGTCTTCCACATTTAGTTTTAAAAAAACGGGTTTTCCACATGTTAAGAAAATAATTAATTTTTTCAAAATTTTATAAAAATTCAGTTTTTTTCACATTTTGGCAAGAAAAACACTTTTCCGGATTTTATTTGAAAAATAAAAGTGTCCTAAAAAAATGAAATCATGAAAATCAAGATTTTTTAAGACATTTTAAAAAAATAATCAAGTTTTCCATATTTTTAACAAATCCATTTTTCCATATTAAAAAAAAAAATCATTTTTCAGTTTTTTTTTTGCTTTTTCAAAACGGGTTTTAAAAAAAAAACAAATTTTCAATTTTTTTTTTTTAAAAGGGTTTTAAAAATCCTTTTTTTAAAAGAAAATTCAGTTTTTTAATCCATGTTTTTAGTTTTTTTTTTAAATGGGTTTAAAAAAAATCAAATTTTCAAATTAAAAAAAGAGACGGGTTTTAGAACTCATTTTTTTTTTAATGAAAATTCAGTTTTTTATTTTTATTTTAAAAAAAAATTGACACGTAAAAAAAATTAAAAAAAAAGAAGAAAACAAATAAATACACGTGGTAAGGAGAGTGTATGTCACTCTCCCGTATGAGTGGGCATCGGCGTTGGGGGGGTAATTATTCCGTTTTAAATAAGTTTAGAGGGGTAATAGGACGCAGGAAAAGGTAAGGTGTGTCGTAGCAAATTCGGGTATAGTTCAGGGGGGTAACGGTGCCTTATCCCTATTATATAAAACCAAACTCATCGACGACACGCGTGTGCGTCCTTAACTCCCACGAAAGCACAAGTGGCCGTTCCATTTACACTTGGAGGTGGGCCATTCTATTTCACTTAGACACGTTTGCCCGTTATAGAGCAAACCAACACCATCAATGGTCTCTACGTGGATTAAGTGGCCAATTAAATTGTCTTGAAATTTCATTTAAATTGTCCAACTCAATTAAATTGTGCCAACTCATTTTAATTGTAAATTCACTAATTTGTAAATTCGTGGAGTTTTGACCATTAAAAATTGAGGCTTTTGGGGTACGGTTGGATGTGCAATGAGGTGGCGCCCCTTTGGTGTTGGTTTTGCTCCGATAACGGTGCAAAAAGTGTCAGTGGAATAGGAATGACCCACCCGAAGTGTTTAAATGGAACAAGGATCACTTTTAGGTCTTTCAAGTGAAAAGTGGACGATCGAAAGCGAGGTGTACGTGATGGGTTTGGCCTTATATAAATAAACGCTCAAGCTCGTATCATTAGTTTGATTTGACTAAAAAGATTGCTACTCCCTCCGACCCAAAAAGATTGTCTTACTTTTTTTATTAGTTTATCTTCAAAAAATTGACACGCTTATATATTCAGAAATAATTTAATTTTATGAGATAATTTACAGCCACACAAATATCTAAGGCTTGTTTTGGACTACACATTTCAAAAGTTTTCCTTTATTTCATAAATTCCCTGCCAAATCAAACGAAGACAATCTTTTTGGAACGGGGGAAGTACTTCCTAAAAATACTATTTGTATAGTTTTGGGAAAAAAATGTAAACAAAAAGGTACCTCTATTTGTTTAAATACAATGTTTGTTTTGATTGTTACTTAAATTTATCGTATCATATGTATCGTTAAATCCATCGTAACGTAACAACAAAGACACCCATTTTATATATGTAACAAACAATTTCGTGTGATTGCGTCGTTACCTTTTTTTCTTCTTATTCTATCTTTGCTTATTAGCAAATAATTTGATTTTATCATTTACCCTACCTTTTTTTTAATAGCTCTACTCTGCACCTACTTTTCTTGTAAGTATATCCTTCAAATTGGTGATGTTTTGACATTATATAATGACGGAAAATGATACAATCTATTCAAAAGTTATATCTTTCAAAACAATATTGTACAATACAATACAATACAACACAATATAATATAATACGATACATTATGAAACGATATGTAACAAGGTGTTAGGAGCAACGCGTAACATCAATTACGCGCGTACGCCAATGGAGTGTTCATATTCTTACTCGATGCTTGTGAATTTTGAAGGCAAATTACCAATGGATAAGAATTGTAATATTCCTTTTATTTCCCTCCTCGCTCGCTAATTGGTTAACCCGAAATAAAATAATGCTCTGTAAAAGTGATGAAAATGACGCCAACATTGAGGACATTCTCTAAGCAAATGGTACGTACAGATAGGGGTGTACGTGGGTTGGTTAGTTGATTTTTAAACACCAAAACCAAAAATGCGTCGGGTTTTAAATTTATACACCAAACCAAACCAATAAAATTTGGATTTTATTTTCAGGTTTTCTCGGATTATTAGGGTTTTTTGCGGAATAATCTTGATACAAAATATATAACTTTTTTACGTCAAATATTTCTTTAGTCATAGTAAGATACAACTATGTAATTAAGGTGTTTCATAAGAAAATAACACAAAAATGTGAGAAGAGTGATGACATTGTATTAAAATATTCAACAAAAGATAACAAAATCGGTTAAAATAAATATTGCTAATTAATAAGCCATAAAGAAAATGACCATAATCTAAAAATACTAAGTCATGCTAAAATAATACTGCTAATAAGTATTAATTACATGACAAGAAAAAAAAAAAAAACTTAAGTTCTGTATTTTCACTCTCTAAACCAATTATGCAAAACGAAAGAATAGATATCCAACATTATTGTCATTTCTATGGCTAAATTGAAATTCTTTTGTTAGTATTAGTGTTGAGTTGGTTTTGATTTGGACTTTATATGAGTTACTAACATCCATAAGATATAAAACTTATTCACATTCAAAATCCTAAGTTCAAGCTTGAATAATATGATAATAGATGAAAAACTATGAAAAAATTAAGAAATATTTATAAATTACATTACAAATAAATATTTTTATGTATAAAATATTTTAAAAATTGAATACATATAATGTCGGGTTGGTTTGGTTCGGTTTGACTTTTTTAGCTAAAACCAAACCAATTATGGTCGGGTTTTTTTTTCAACACCGAACTAAGTCAAACCAAACCATTAGTGGATTTTTTAGGTTTATTCCGGTTTTATCGGTTTGATGCGGTTTATCGGTTTCTTTGTACACCCCTACGTACAGATACGATACTTAGCGTGTGAGAATATTAAACATATGGCAATTGTTAGTGAAGCTTGCAATTCAAGCGCAAAAGAAGAATTTTCCTTTTCATATGTCTTACTCCTTTACTTGATTCCATCGCATTCTTCGGTGGTATTCCATATTCCTTTTTTTGTTCCCTTACGTGGAGTAAAGCTGGAATTTCACTTTAAAAAGTTTCGCAAATAAATTTGCTAACTCTAGTACATAAATAAACACAATCTATATCTATATCTATATATTATATTAAAAGCGTAACTCCTGCTTAAAGTTAAATTACGTAAATACTGCTATAAACCTAAATCTCCTACTTCTAATAAATTTTAAAAAAAAAAAAACGCTAAGAAACCCCCCCAAAAAAAAAAAAAAAAAAAAAGCGCTTTGCTTAGCAACAACATCCAAACGACCAAACCCACCGTTTGGGGTTCAAGCCGTGACTGTTCGTATGTACATGTTTCCAGTGCAATAATTTTCTAATCAAAGATTAAGGTCCATTCATCTGTTCACTTTTCTTTATTCTTCTCTAATTAGTGTTCGGACTACAACTCCATATTTTATACTAGGACGGGCTTGAGTTTGGATTTTTTGAGAAGGTGACCATGAATTAGGATAACTTGAAGTTCCTCCGGAAAAAAGTAAGACCTGTATAAATAACCATCGGAACATTCTTGTGCATTCATGATTTATGTAACATTTAGAATTCAATATGAATATGTGATTACTTTTACAGAATACTTTCTTACATGTATGGGTGCAGAAGAAGATAAATGGATTGCCTGTGTTATCGTGTGTTTTTATCAATGAACAATAAATATATATATGACTTAAGGTAGTTTTTGATTTAAGGATAAGTGTAGTTTCTTCACTATGAGTATCTTGGTTCAAAATCTCCTTATATATGGAGTAATAAGTTGATGAATCTATTTTTTTGTGAACATATTCATTTTCCGGTCCGGTCTCGATTTCGTTTTTTCTTAACTTCGGTTTTCGGTTTTCCATTTTAGGGTACCGGTTCTTCGGTTAAGTGAAGAACCGAAATTTACTGATCTCTTGTCCAGGTGAGTGTATTGCAGATTGAGCATGTCTTTTGCTCATTCAATATTAAGTTATCTTGCCATGATATATGGATGCACTGGAAAGATCTTATGTCATGCATTAAGTGGCATTTATGAATTTCACTTTTACATTAAATTTTTCCATCATTCCATTGAATTGTGTCTTTTGAACTGAAGTGGGTTAATAATCGGCCCTCACTAACAAAAGAACTCTTTTATGTTGGCCTTTTAATTATTTGGTACACCTGTTCGCTTTGGTGTTGGGTCTTTATGTACTGAAGTTGCTAAAATTTACTCATCAAGGATGGAGGTTCTAACAGGTAATGACAAAATTAACAGCAGCACTAATTTTTGTATCTTGACTGAATATTGACATCTTGTGGCACTTGCTCTGTTCGGTTGTTATAGTATGTATCTACTATATATATACACATCATTGCTAATTTCTTCATTTTGGATAGTCTGAAAATCATGAAAAAAGAGCACACCAATTGGGTTGGTTGGGTTCGATTATCCCATACCAAAGAACCAAACTGAATTTAAAAAAAAAAAAAAATGAAAAATCGAAGAACGGTGAGCCAGAAGAACAAACCAGCTAAAAGTACCCATATATCGATGTTACAAAATCTAAACTCATAGATGTATTCATGTAAGACAGTTTGAAAGATATAATCATGCATTCTTTCTTATGTGAGGAATACTAACACTAATTGACCTAAGCATCGATTGTAATACGAGAGCTCCATATCATTGTTTTTGTATGTCTATCGCTATTCTTGTAATTGCTATGAACATATTCACTAGAAAATATAGGCTTTTAAACCGACATTAATGAAATTTATCTTATAAAAACTTTATTCCCGAACTACCATTCCTTTGGAAAACACATGGTAGGAAACGCGTTCATTGAAACGCTAAGAAACTTTTCTAATTTTTTGAACACACTACTATTTAGGCTTTTTTTTACCAAAATTCGTTGGAAATAGCGCTGAAAACATTTTTCGTGGAAAATCGATGGAAAAATGAGATTTTTTAGTAGTGATATAGGTGCGTATATATATATATATATATATATATCTCTACTATATAGAAATGACAGTGTGGGGGAGGGCGAATGGACGAACATGGGCAAAGTTGGAATTATGAATTTTTTGTTTTTTGGGCTACATAGCACAACATATACATACCGCAGTAGCAGTGCAATTCTTTATCTCCTCTTATCACAGTGCAATTCTTTATCTCCTTCAAAATTCTCTGCAAATTCCTCTTTCCTTCCCTTGGGTGAATTTCTCAATTCTTTCTATTCTTCACTCTCTCCTCCTTTGCTTCTTGATTGTGTAGTTCTATACACATTTGCTTGCTAAAATAGTATTTGAAAGTTAATGTTAATTTGCATTTCTTAATTGTTCCATGTAGGTAAATTCTCTGTTCTTTCATCCCTTTCTCATTTTTATATAGTAGTTAATTATAGATTTTGATATTTTGACCTAAGTTTTGAAATTTGGATCCAAACGGAAGTTTTGAAATTAGGGTTTTTTAGAATTGGTGTTATTTGGAGTTCAAGAGGAACAAATGGCCGAAGACTACAATAAAGCTGCTTGATAAAGCTACGGGCGGCTCATATAGAGAGGTAAGAAATTGAATTTTCCCTTCTTAAGAAAGATATAAGAATTTTGTGGCCGCTTTAATCTTTCATATCGATAGTCTTGATATTTCATTATTAGGATATCAATTTTGCTTTCTTATTCTCCTCTTCCTCTCTCAGTTGAGCGCTGTAAGATTACAGTTTGTTTGACCAAAATAAGTGGTGATTCTCCACTTCTTCATTTCTACAATCTTTTACCCACATTCTTAGTATAACACAACTGCGACGCCAACTCTGTTCTCTTGACTGTTGAAAATCTTGGTCTCATTTGCTAATTCGATGTTATTTTGTTTTTTTTTTTTAATTGGTTTCTGCAGGTTTAATGACTTTTGACGAGCAACAAATGTCGTTGGGTTGTAAGTGGCTATACATTTCCTCCTCCTCTAAGGTATTTTCCTCAATTCCATTCCATTGGCTCATTGTGGGATGGTCTGGATAAGTTTTTGTGAGCTTTAGCCTCCTCCTTTGTTCCCCTTTCTCAATGCCTATGATTTTTCGATGTGCTTCTTTCTTTCTTCTTCTTTGTTTCAATTGCACTTATGATTTTCATATTTTGTTTATCGTTTATAGTTATAATGGTTTGATTGTGGTATGAATTCTTAAATCGTTCCTTCCAACTCGGCATGCATGTCCCTTGTACATGATCTTTTTTGCAGCTAATGGTTGACTCTGCCATTTGTGATTAATTAAGCTCTTTGTTAGTGAGAGAGAGAAAGTAAAATTAGTTAACGTTGAGAAGAGTTGTTTTGCAGTTGTTGAGTTGCGAGAGTAGTTATACAAAGTAATTGATTTACTCTTATAGTTAAAGGCAAATGCAGGACAATTCCTTCGGTCTCAAGTGTTTTAGACGCACTATTATTCAGAAACGGGAGATGGGAGTGGACGAACGGGGGTATTTTAGAAATTACTGTTATTTCATCATGTGCATTTCGGTATGTTGATTCAATTGCAGCTCTTTCATGTTCCTGTTTTTCTGGTGACATGTGTTAATCCTATTGGCTTCCACTTTCACTTCTAGATTCTTCCTTCATTTGTGTTCTGCATTGGCGTTACATGGTAACGGTAGGGTACCATTTCTTTCTGCCTTATTTCTTCTTCGTTTGTTCTTTTTCACTTCTAATTCTTCGCCATGATATATAGAAATGGCACTTAGGTAGGACGAACACGGGCAAAAATGAAAATATAATGTCAGGCAGGGGTAAATTAGTAGTTTCATGTAGGAAACACCTATGATCTACGTGTCATTAGCAACTCTCTTCATCAGTTTATCTACAGATTTCCAAGAGAGTGAAGGGTTGAATCTTTTTGGGACTCTCCATCTGATGTCTTCAATGGAAAAAATTTCATATTCAAAATTTTCATTTACAGACCTATTTCTCTCATCCATCCCCTGTATTTTAGCTTTTCCACGATGCGTTTGGCCTTGGCCTCCCGGTTCATTTTAAATTTTCTCCATTTTCCCCGTCTGTAAGTGAATATCTAAGTTGTGCTTAGTTTCTTCTCTACTTCTTTTTCGATGAGCAAGTAAGCGTTTAATTCTATTTTTTTTAGAGAGATTATTGCTATAGAATCTAGATTTTCTATGAATTACAATCTTCAGTTTGCCTCTGAAATTATATTCAAATCTGCGTTTTATGTTTCTTTAGTAATAGCATGTCTGATTTTGAATATTTGGTTTTCCTCTTTCTGCATGTTTTTTTCCTTGGTCGATTCTGTTAGATATATGTAGTTGTTTGTTGAAACACCTCTTTGAGGATTTTCTGCTTCAATGCCTGATTGCTACAGCACTGGCCACTGGGAGTGCCGCTGAAACAGAAAGATTAATAGCCACTGAACATTTTTCAGTGGAAAATCAATGGAAAAATAGAGATTTTTTAGTAGTGATATAGGTGCGTGTGTATATATATATATATATATATATATATATATACACTTGATAGAATGTCTGCAACAGCTAATGAATTTCCTATTGCCTTTTCCTTCTATGTAGATTCTCTACAACATACAGCTTTTATGAAGTGGAGGGCGAACAAATTTTTGGAAAAGGTGATTTTGATATCAAGGCAGGTTATCAAGTATCTTGACAAATTATATTAGTTCCCTTCTCTAGGAAGGAGGTATTGATTCCAGATCTCACGTTGGGTGAAAATGGCAACAATAATAAAATTAGGGAAACAATGTGTAGCTATTAACAATCTATAAAAATATTCATCTGATTGGGTGATAAAAGTAGTTATTAAAAAAGGTCAAATAAGATCTTACGAAAAGTTAAGACATGAATAATTATTAGTTGAAAAAAAGATAATACCGTTTTAAACTTATTTGTATTGCCTTTATTAATGATATCAATTATTGGTTAAAATTTTTAATTGGGGGGACGAAAAACCAAGCAACACTTTCAATAATCATCATATCAAGAAATGGAAGGAGTTGTTTGAACCAAAGAAGAGTTACTTTATTAATACATGACCGATTAGATCACGTTAATTAACCCCAAATACTCTCTAATGCACAAAGAAGTTGAATGCCTTTTACTAATTAATAACATCATTGTAAAGGAATTCGGCAATGACGATCCCACCCAAAATGTTTCAAACGATAATGTATCCTTGAAAGAAGGTGAAAAAGTTTGGTGAAGGTGCTATAATTTGGTTATTCTTTATTTGAATTTATGAATTATTTTCCTACAAAATTACTTGATACTTATCATTAACCCTGATGGCATACTTCTCAGATATATTTGCGTGTTAGTTAACTTGTGAAATCACTTACTGCAGAACGATGAAGCAGGATACAACAAATATATTTACAAACGACATGTAACGTAAAATTATACAACTTTTCATAAAAAATTATCGTTTGGCGTACTAAATAGATAAGTTAATGTAATTTATCCAAATTGTATTTAAAATTATAAGTATGTTCATAAAATTAATAAAGTGTGAAATTGTTTTGGTCGGTGTATAGAGACCATCCCATTTTTTATCACTTCATGACGCTGTGTTTCCTCTTATTATAAATATTGTACATGTATCGAATTCAATTTTTATGGTTCATATGTATAGGTTTAGATAACATCTAACCAAGTTGACCTCAACAAAGAAGTCACCATACGACGATCCACATTAATCATTACGTAAACATGTATTTTGTTCTTTCATGTATAATGATTTTATCTAAACCTTATTAATAATATTGCTATTATTTTATAAATTAAATATTACATGACCAAGCATACACGTGTAGCATGGCGTGTGTCAGTAACTAGTTATATTAAAATGTTAACTCCTAATCGACGTGAACTTCCTAACTTGAAAGTTAAATTAATAAAATGCCTTTCTTAATAATCTAACTACCACTTACAACATTTTTTTTTAGAAAAAAAATAATCTAATCCTACTACGACCAACCCAACAGTCACAACCTAAGAAGGATCAACCCAACAGTCGCAACGATTTTATTATTCAAGGAGCAATAGTCCCTCATAACAATTCCTCCATCGGTGTCCACGGAATCTCTCTGAGTTTAACATAATCATTTTCGTCAACAATTAATAGCTCCGAACCCACCCTTTGGGATTTAATCGCATAATATATGTTTTCAAATGGCCGAACAATTTCTAAATCTACATTTACGGTATTCTATGTTCATTTCTTTCTTTACTTTGTTTTATATGGCATCTACTTTGAGTTTGGATTGACTTTTTTATAAGTTGGGCATAAAAATTGCTTTTCACTTTTTTTGAGTGTTTGGTGCCAAACTTAAAATCATTTGTCTTAAAATAAGCTCAAAAAAATAATTGACCCATTTAACTTAGTTTATCAAAAAATTATAAAAAAGCGACTTATAACAAAAAAAAAATAAGTTGGACTACCCCAACTTATTTTTTTAAACTTATAAAAAAAATTTATTTATAGTCAAGCTATAATCCAAACGGGCTCTTTGTTCTTATCTAATTAATCCGCTGACACATATTTCATGGTAAGATGGAAGGCCTGACATTGAAAATTTTGAGAAGTTCACTGTGGAATTCAGATAACTTAAAGTTCCTTCTGCAAAAAATTGTTAACATTACATAAGGTGCAATGTTAAATTATCAAGAAAAAAATAACAATATACATAATTTTTTCTTGACGTTATTTTGCATGTTCTATCAAGGGAATTACAGGTATTTGAGTGCACAATAAATTCAAAGCAGCAAAAGCGATTGAGAATGGAGAAGTGTGAGGACAAATAATTATCATAATTTTGAAATATTTGCTCAATCTAATCAAATATAGCTTTGAGCATTGGTTAAATCAAAAGTTAAATTACTAAATTAACCCCAATAATATCTAAAAATAAAATAAAATTGAAGTAACCTTTCTTAAAAAGGTGCGGGTCCTTTCAACTATGTAAACCTTTAGGGCTTAAAAACCATTTTTCTTTCAAAATTAGTCTCCATCCGTTGGTAAATCCTCACAGGTGAAACAAAGTTTAACACTATGTTGTTGTTATAAAAATAGGAACTCTAAATTAAAAGGTTGAATTATCTAATTACTGAGTATTTTTTTTTATTAACCTGAATACCCCACTTATTAAAAGCCACCAATTTATTTGAAGAGATGCAATCTTTAAGATTAGTTACTAATGGTCAGGGGTGGATCTACGTAGAAGGGTGGGGGTGGCACGGTACCCGGATGCCTCGGTTGAAACTCTATATATATATATGTATCTATGAATAAGAAATAGGATATATGTTATACTTGCCACCGGAATACCAAAAGAGCAAAAGGTGCGGCTGGCAATGGGCATGGCATTCGGCCAGGCGAAGACGGAGTTCGAACCCAATGCGCCTCTTTTGGTTTCTTCGAAATACACTTTTCAGCTCTTTTTCTTTTCCAATTTTTTAATCCTTTTGATTAATTCTTCTCTACTTGTTTTGGTTTGTTATTTTGCTTGCTGGAAAGTACACGCCCAGCTCTATTCATCTTTATTTTTTATCTTTTGTTTTTAAATTCTATTTTTTACTTGTATTCTTTATTAAACCAAATTGACTCTTTTTTGCTCTAATTAATTCTTGACTCTTTTTACTTCTTTCTTTCTTTAAGTATTAATCTCTTGATATGCGTGTTGTGTGCGTATCCCATGCTAATAAGTATTAAATTTTAAAACATCACATAAATATTAATAAAAATATACTTAAATAGTATTATAATTTTTTTTTTAAAAGGTTTAAGTTCTTAAAAATAATGAATATTATTATGTTAGAGTTTTTAAAATTTGAAGGTTTTTTATCTTCCACCTACGTGCACGTTAAGTGAAAATGACTGGGCTGAAGTTACAATGCTTGATTCTTTCTCAATTCTATATGTGCAACAACACGCATAGACAATGGAGTATGAATACATGAGGTAAAGGTATTACGGTAAATAGGCTGTAAATATAAAATTATAACCAGATGTTGAAGGCTCGCCCTAATAGGCTGTAAATATAAAATCTATTCTTATACCCTTCTTAGCATTTTTGGTAATAATATACCCTTATTAGCTAAGGTATGTATTTAAGCTAGTACCTATCTATGTGGAAAAGAAAAAAAAAAAATTCACATTAGATTAACTTTGTATTTACAACAACAATATTAGAGGTCACTTTCACAACTTTTAAGAGTTCAATTTTTTTTAACTATGTACTCCAATTGTAAATTTTGATATATTACTTTTTCAATCAAATAAATTTTGAGTTAAGAATTTACTAGATTAGCATGAAACATGAGCCAAGTAAACACTTTAAACTCCGTATTTAATAAAATGTTAGCAAATGATTTTGAAATATACAAGTTGGTCACTTATATTGTAAAAAAAAGTCCAAAACTTACATTACAAAAAATAGCTCAAAATATACAAACATATACAGACACTTATACCAATATATACAAATATAAAAGAAGGCAGAGAGAGAGAGAGAGAGAGAGGGAGAGAGTGAGAAAAAAAAAGCTTGAGTCATTTTTTATAAGAATTAAAAAAATGAATCAATTAGTATTATTATCCCAATTAACATACAGTGTAATTTTTCTCAATGATTTTTACTGCGTAATAAAAAAGCGGATGCCACATGAGGCATGAGCCCGCAACGTCGGCGGCTGTGAACCTTCACTTCAGGATCAATTTTTCTTGGACAACTTTTCCTGGAATATTCTGTTCCTTTTCTCAATTTACTACTATATAAAGGATGTCGAGATTTTTAAAAAATAAAGAGCTAGATTTATACTCTCTCCTCCTTCTCCTTCTCCTTCACAGTCACTCCATTTTATTTGCTCTTGTCCTTTCTAGTTCAATTAATGGCCAATAATTCAAGAATAGGCTGTGCAATGAAGCTTTCATGGCTATGGAATCCTACATATTCTAACATGTATGAGGAACAAAGTACCACAACTTGCTCCCTCACAATTCTTGGATTCTTCTTCCCAATTCTCCTCAACTTTCTCCAGCTAAAATATCAAGGCAATGACAAAAC
Source organism: Lycium ferocissimum (assembly GCF_029784015.1). NCBI lineage: Eukaryota > Viridiplantae > Streptophyta > Magnoliopsida > Solanales > Solanaceae > Lycium > Lycium ferocissimum. The sequence continues at coordinate 21,514 of NW_026726990.1, forward strand.
TGATCCCTTCCAGACACATCCCAAAACCATGCGAGTTTCTGTGACTTCTTTATTCCTTTACTGCTTAATGTATGGTGCTAAGCAGAAGTTTTCAAGTCATCCTGTTTATAGGAAATTCTCCGACCTCGTATACCTCATTATGGTTTTCTTTAGTTGTCTATCTTTGGCTTCCACTGCCTCTGTTCTCTTCCCGGATTCTGTTTCCCCTGCTGTGTATCTACTCTGTTTTCTTCTCTCTGGAGGTGAAATGTTGCATTGGGTTTTCAAAAAGATAATGCAACAATTTGAAGAAGAATCATATTTTCAGAGGAGGAGGGGTGAAACTGTTTGGAACTTTATGAGGAGGAGGATGAACATGGGTTATTATCCAATGGAACAGAGGCTCACTCTTCCTGTGTAATTTTGCTTAAAAGAACAGAGAAACTTTTACTCTGTGTGTACTTTATACCATGACTAGTTAATTGGCTTTGACTTGCGACTAAATATACTACTTCTATAAATTAGTTCATATAAAATAGTAAAATTACATTATAAAAATAATTATATAATGTGTGTGTCTATATATACTAGTTTCTCTGTACGTGCGCTACACGTCTATACCGAGCTTATAGTTCTATATCTAAATGATGATATTGTTTGAAGCTACGAAGAAAAACAATTGAAGTTATCTTGGAGAAAGAGGCGATTTTTTAGTAGTATTGTTTTCTACTTCTGTCACTGTTATAGTTTATAGTTGGACACAATCAACTGAGTTGGTATCATCTTTTTTTACTTGGATAAAATTTATTTTTTAGATTACCATTATTGTTATTGAATATATATTGTGTGTAAGATAAATGTTAATGCAACAAGCTATTGTTCGACCAATAACTCTTCTAATATTATCAAATTTTCAGCTTGATTATTCTTTTGATTTTAAATATTTTAGCAATTCAATATATTTTAATATGAGCAACATCGACTTGATAGTTCAGCAACACAGTATCAAGTACATCTGATATTGCCTTTAATATTTGTTTGTTTCCTATCAAATTTATTATGTCAAAGTAAAATAATAGATAAATGAAGCGATCAATATTTTTAATATAGTAGTAGTTGATAAGTAAATTTATATAGTGAATCATTTAGGAATGGATACAAACATGATTTTAAAAAAGAGAGAGCTTCTACCTTGTTTATAGCGTTTTTCAGTTCTTCTTTTACCACTAATCCCTTCCCTGTACATAATTAATGAGAAACATACACAAAATATTTCACAAATAAACGGCAAGTATATAACTGCATTTACACATTTAAAAAGGAAACGGTGAATAATATAACATCCACTTTGTCAGTGATATCATAACTGTAAAAAGAAGAATTTTGTTTACGTATTTTCAAGAAAATCAAGGAGAATTTTGGTGAATTTAACGAAATTTCTAAACAAGCAACACTAAATTTTTTCTTTCACATTGCTTCCTCTTCCTCCGGAGCCAATATTTGAAGATGGGATAAATTTATATCTTTCATAAAGACCAGATAAGACAACGATTAACAGCTTCTCTTAGATATTGTAAAGTTGAATATATCATCACACTCGTAAGTCATAAAAAAAAACAAAGAAGAAACTTCCAGATATCTGGCATGCAAGGTCCCTTATTTCCTCCATAACACATTCAGACCCATTGACTATAAAATATTCTAAAACTGTTAAATCCCGAAATTAACGACCAAACATTAGATTAAACGACATACACAACAAAGCAAGAAAGCACATATGTCCTAGGTATAACGGTAAAGAATAAGAACCGTTAGTTAATTCATTAGTAACTAATCTTAAAGATTGCATCTCTTCAAATAAATTGGTGGCTTTTAATAAGTAGGGTATTCAGGTTAATGAAAAAAGTACTCAGTAATTAGATAATTCAACCTTTTAATTTAGAGTTCCTATTTTTATAATAATAATATAGTGTTAAACTTTGTTTCACCTCTGAGGATTTACCAACGGATGGAGACTAATTTTGAAAGAAAATGGTTTTTAAGCCCTAAAGGTTTACATAGTTGAAAGGACACGCACCTCTTTAAGAAAGGTTACTTCAATTTTATTTTATTTTTAGATATTATTGGGGTTAATTTAGTAATGTAACTTTTGATTTAACCAATGCTCAAAGCTATATTTGATTAGATTGAGCAAATATTTCAAAATTATGATAATTATTTGTCCTCACACTTCTCCATTCTCAATCGCTTTTGCTGCTTTGAATTTATTGTGCACTCAAATACCTGTAACTCCCTTGATAGAACATGCAAAATAACGTCAAGAAAAAATTATGTATATTGTTATTTTTTTTCTTGATAATTTAACATTGCTCCTTATGTAATGTTAACAATTTTTTGCAGAAGGAACTTTAAGTTATCTGAATTCCACAGTGACCTTCTCAAAATTTTCAATGTCAGGCCTTCCATCTTACCATGAAATATGTGTCAGCAGATTAATTAGATAAGAACAAAGTAGATGCCATATAAAACAAAGTAAAGAAAGAAATGAACATAGAATACCGTAAATGTAGATTTAGAAATTGTTCGGCCATTTGAAAACATATATTATGTGATCAAATCCCAAAGGGTGGGTTCGGAGCTATTAATTGTTGACGAAAATGTTTATGTTAAACTCAGAGAGATTCCGTGGACACCGATGGAGGAATTGTTATGAGGGACTATTGCTCCTTGAATAATAAAATCGTTGCGACTGTCGGGTTGATCCTTCTTAGTTTGTGACTGTTGGGTTGGTCGTAGTAGGATTAGATTTTTTTTTCTAAAAAAAAGTTGTAAGTGGTAGTTAGATTATTAAGAAGGGCATTTTAATAATTTAACTTTCAAGTTAGAGAGTTCATGCTTTTAATATAATATAGATAGATATATATCATGTTCAAGTGAACGATAACAGATCACTAACTATCCATAATAAGTTTAATGTGATAACCTAAAAGATTGTTTGCATTGTCAGTGAACAACAACAACAACAACATACCATTATTTACATTATCAGTATTTAAGTTAAATCCGCAAAAGAAAAGGTAGGATACACGTAAGGGAAATAAAAGACAGGAGCGTTAGCAAAAAGATTAGATATTAACTACCTAAGTGTTGCAACAGCAACAATGCTTAGGCACGCAGATTTAGATCTTTGTGGTAGACTCGCCCCCCCTTATATGGCAACAATCAACAGTATTCATAAGCTGCTGGATATACTTACTTGGATCTTCTTTGCTAATTCGGCCATGATTTACCTTTACGCCAATAAATCTGGTGTTAAACTTTAATCACAGTCAAAATCGTCTAAAAATTATAAGCACCAAATAAGTTTGAATAGCTGCTAAAAAGCAGATACAATTTCTTTTATTTTGTTCCTAATGCATATTTTAGAAGAAAAGAATGGACCTTATAAATTTATCAAACAATTCTCCAGTTGAAACGAATTCCAAAATGATGAGTATATTTGTCTTGCTTACCATAACCTGCAGGCAGATGAAACTGAGACATGGTTGAACGCTTTTAAGTGTATAGGTAAATCTAGAATTTATAGTTTCTTTCCCAAAAACAGTCTAATCTCTGCTTCAAAGTACACACGCACAAGCTTATAATTATTTTTGTATATACAATTATCACTACTAAAAAAAGGGGCATTTTCGACCAAAAAATTTCGACCACAATTTTGGTCGGAAAAAAATCGACCACAGTTGGTCGAAATTTGCAGAATTTAATTTTTATTAAACTTTTTATGGGATTTCGACCACACTTCGGGTCGATTTTTTAACCGGAAAAATGAATTTCGACCACGTGTGGTCGAAATTAATTTTTGTACAAATAATAAATGGGAAAAAAAACATTTTATACATAATTAAATTATATAAATATAAAACAATTAATTTAAAAAAAAAAAAAAAAACTAATTTCGACTACAAGTGGTCGAAATAATTAAGTCAAATTTGGTCAAATCTGACTTAATTATTTTCGACCACATGTGGTCGAAAATTCAGATAGATTTAGACCCCATCGGGTCACTTTCTTGGGGCATTTAATTATAGGTGATCTTTTAGTTTTAAAATTGAAGGGAGGTGATTCAAGTTTTAATTATTGAGTAGAGGTGATTAAATTTGATTAGTGATTAAGGGGCTTTGAGCTTGCCCAATAGTTTCATTTTTGACACTTTGGCCCTCTGTTTTATTTTTAATACTTTGCCCTCAAGTTTTATTTTTAACACTTTGACCCTAAACTTTACTTTTAACACTTTGACCCAACCACTATAAACCCTAAAATACAAAAATCAGGAAAAAAAAAATCCTCTTCGGCGTCATTTTCTCCATTTTTGTTCTTCCCATCTCTTCTTCTTGTTCTTCTTCTTCTTCTTCATCCGCCATTGCTCAAGAAAAAAAAATCATCCGATTTTACAATTTTTTGATTGAATGTCATTGGTGTAGCACTGACATTACTTCATAAGTGTTTTCCGGTCCATTGGTAAGTTAAACAATACTGTTTGTTTCAAGTGTTCATCTAGGTATAGTTGCCTTATTTGCTGATTTTCCCAGATTGTAGTTACTGCAAAGGATAGTTGTTGCAACAAGTTCTAAAGTCCGTATAAGAGCTTCGAATTTTTGCATCAAATGTTAGTCTAGTGTTTCTACAAGAGTTGTTGATAAATTATGAAGTTGTTGCAACAGATGGTTACTAATCTGTTGCAACAATTACAAAAATGTGAATAAATAATTTACAACACATTTGTACTTTATGCAACAATTTGTGAAATCATTGGAGAGCTCTACTCTTTCCAACAACAGTAGTTACTTGTTGCAACAAGTATGATACTTGCCGCATCAAGTACAACGGCTATTGGACATATTTTACGCTTGTTGGATGAAACGAGTGAAGGCCGTCTCCAACAAATAAGTGAGTCACATTAACTAGTAACCTACTTGTTGCAACAAGTTTGTTATTTGTTTCAACAAGTCACTTAGTTGTTGCATTTTGTTATGAAACAGACAAAAACTGAAGCTGTCTCCAACAAGTAATCAAGTAGTTGGAACAAGTTACATACTTGTTGCAACAAGTACATTAGTTGTTCCAACAATTCATATAATTGTTCTATTTTGTTATGAAATGAGACATTTAACTTTGTCTCCAACAAATAAGTGAGTTGTTGCAACTAGTAACCTACTTGTTGTAACAAGTCAGTTATTTGTTCCAACAAGTCATTTAGTTGTTGCATTTTGTTATCAAACAGACAAACGAAAGCTGTCTCCAACAAGTTACCAAGTAGTTGGAACAAGTTACATACTTGTTGCAACAAGTAACGTCGATTATTCAATAAATCAGATAGTTGTTCCATTTTGATATGAGACAGAGACAAAAACTATTTTGTCTCCAACAAATAAGCGGTTGTTGCAACTAGTAACCTACTTGTTGCAACAAGTCGGCTTATTTGTTCCAAGAAGTCATTTAAAGTTGTGATTAAGTTAACTAATTTGAGTCCAAAATTACGGGAAAAAACCACTCAATTATGAACTTAATCATAAATTTAAGTGGCCTTTGGAAGCTTGGGGTGGTCAAAGGTTGTCACTAGAGTAATTTCAACACTTGGCATTCAAGCATTGTAATTACTAGTTGTGACATCTTTGAACATCCAGATCAAAGGCCGCTCAAAATTATGATTAAGTTAACTACTTAGGGTCAAAATTTCGGAAAAAACCACTCAAAGAATTAACTTAATCATAAATTTAAGTGGCCTTTGACTTGCGATGGTCATATTTGATTTTCTTAAAACAAAATATCTTCAGCACCATTAATGGGACTCGATAATAATAGGTGTTGATTGCCATAGTGAATGGATCGAGGTGAACAATCGATATATTTGGCGATGGAAGGGTAGTCACATGTTAGAGACGATAGCGTTGACTATCCCCAAGAGATGTTGAGTTTGATGATTTTGTGAACTTAATCATTAACTATTATGAATTAACTTGAACCGAAACACACTTGTCATCACTTACATGCATAGCTCTTTTGAAAATCGAGAGTGTCTTGCCTTTTAAGATAACCGATCGAGTCGTTTGCGTACTTATTTGAAAGATGTAGCTAGGCCCATTTTAAGGGTATACGTGGTTGGCCCGATCGAGAACCATAATTTAGCTCAAGACCAACAAGATGTGTTAAATGATAAATTGGAAGGGTGGATATGGATATTCCAGATAATAGAAGTGCGAAGCCCCACGAAGTGGGGGTGAGCCGATCCCTATACCCGAACTTGTAAGTAATACACTGTGTGCTATACAATTGTCACAGTCCAGCCATGTTCAAGATGATGAAATAGGTTTTTATAAAGGAATGTCATTCAATTCGCAAAGTATGTATTGCTTTAGATGTGAACATCTAAAGTGCAAGTGGTGGCCAAGGGATGTGAAGCTTTTAAGTTCTAGCAAACACGGAAGAAGGTGTGCAAAGAGGGCTATGCGAAAAAACAAATGCTCCTTATGCAAAACAGTTGGCCACAAAAAAACATGTCCAAGCCAAAATGCTCCATAGTTGTAGATTACATTGTGTTGTAATAATAGTTGTCTGTTGGATCTTTATGACATTTTAATGTTATTCTTTCTTAACATGGTAATTTATATTCTTGGTGATTATGAACTTGGTTTATATGATGTGTTGTTCGTGTTCAAATCACTAATGTGTATACTCTTGTTAATAAATTGTTGTACAGTTTCCAACAAGTAATGAATTTGTTGCAACTGCTACAACTTGTTGGGTTTTATATAACAAGTAACGGGACATTACGACAACTAGTAAGTCGTTGAACATACCACAAAAAATCGGAGTTTTTAAGCGATGCAACTAAGTTATATGTTGGATTTTTTCTAACAAGTGAAGTGACTCAAGTTTTAATTATTGAGTAGAGGGAATCAGCCACATTTAGTGATAAATAATGGAAATCAACCATATTTAGTGATAAACAATGAAAATCAAACAAATGGGTAACTTGTTGTGTTTTATCTAACAAGTAACAGGACTTGTTCAACAACTTACCGATTTTTACAACAACGGATACTACACTTTAACAAGCGTGATACTACTTGCACTCCAATGAGATACTACATACATTTGCCAACAGATACTACTTGATTCACTCATATTTAGTGATCAATAAAGGGAATCGACCATATTTAGTGATAAACAATGGATATCAGCCACATTTAGTGATAAACAATGGAAATCAAACAAGTGGAGTGACTTGTTACAGAAAATGGGTAACTTGTTGTGTTTTATCCAACAAGTAACAGGACTTGTTCAACAACTTACTCAGTTTGCTACAACAGATACTACACTTGCTGCAACAGATACTACACTTGCTCCAACAGATACTATATACATTAAATGTATACTACTTGATTCACCTATATTTAGTGATCAATAAAGGGAATCGCCATATTTAGTGATAAACAATGGATATCGACCACATTTAGTGATAAACAAAGAGAAATCAATCATATTTATTGATCAATATATATACTTAAGCAATTTGATGGTATTTTGGGTCAGGATAGATGATCAACTAAGTCCAATAAGCACTAAATGGAGTGATCATTGGAGTGAATTAATGTGAACTTCTTGATTCACCGACATTTAGTGATAAACAATGGAAATCAATCATATTTATTGATCAATATATATACTTAAGCAATTTGATGGTGTTTGGGTCAGGATAGATGATCAACTAAGTCCAATACGCACTAAATGGAGTGATCATTGGAGTGAATTGATGTGAACTTCTTGATTCATCCACATTTAGTGATAAACAATGGAAATCAATCATATTTATTGATCAATATATATACTTAAGCAATTTGATGGTGTTTTGGGTCAGGATAGATGATCAACTAAGTCCAATACGCACTAAATGGAGTGATCATTGGAGTGAATTGATGTGAACTTCCTGATTCACCCACATTTAGTGATAAACAATGGAAATCAATCATATTTATTGATCATATATATATATATATATATATATATATATATATATATATATATATATATATATATATCTATAATCATTAGTAATTTATTGCAACTTCATTCCACAATCGTACGCATCTGTTGCTAACAGATCGTAACTTGTTTTATTGCATTAGTTACTTGTTGGAACGGATTAGTAATTTGTTGAAACGATCAATTTGTTGCAACTTCTTCCATTGTATGATCTGTTGCAACCAGCATTAGTAACTTGTTTCAGCGAGATTAGTTACTTATTGGAACGGATTAGTAACTTGTTGAAAGCATTAGTTATTTGTTGCAACTTTTTCACAAATGTATTATCTAATGCAACAGATTAGTAACTTGTTTAAACAGATTAGTTACTTGTTTGGAACGGATTAGTAACTTCTTCAATAACTGTATGACCTGTTGCAATCATTTAGGCAACTTTTCTAAACAGATTAGTAGATTAGTAATTTTTTACAACTTTTTCAACAACTGTACTATCTGTTGCATTTGTTGCAACAACACTCATAAATAATAACAAGGACAAAAAAAATTGCTCAAGTAGTAATTTGTTAAAGCGACCACTCGTGGCTCCAAAACTTTATCTATCACACCCACTGCCCACCGCCACTGCATCCTCGCCACTGAGTTATCGCACAATAGAATCTCGTGCTCATCATGTTAGTGCCGGTAAGAAAATGCTCAATAAAAGCAAGTGAATACGATCCGCATGCTATAGCAGTTTTCATTGCGGGGAGATTCTCCTTGACACAAATTTCCAAGCCGTTTGAGCGACCTTTTCGGTGCAAGCGTTCAAACATGCCACTGTCAAGCCGTAGTTTCGGGCCATAATTCAATGATCGTCGGGATGTGGATGAAGAACTCATCCTCTTGGATTTTGGGACGTTGCGAGCCATAAACATTTATCACCCTCCTCGATTATGAATTCGAGGGTGACAAACCGTACGACATTTATGTTCATAATAGTAAGCACCCTTTTGCACCAACTCCACTCGCTACCACTTTAGTTTTAGAAATTACGGTACCTACTAGCTGATGTCATAACATCATCATCCCATATAAAATCATTAAGCATTTGATTGAATGGAATAGCTTCCTACCGTGTGCTTTCATCCATGACAACTACGTATATTATGAGCATGATATTGTAGGTTGAGATCCAAGATTATATACGTGGAAGCATAGTGCTCGGAAAGTGCTTTGTCTCACAGGCATTAAGAGCATAATTTTATCAACATACTGCATTAAAAGTATAAGGAATGTTAGTCACCTGAACAACTAAGTGAGTTGTTGCAACAAGTGTTCACCTGTTGCAACAAGTATTCCACTTGTTGCAACAACTCACTTCGTTGTTGGAGATTGCTTAGTTGGGTCTATTTCATCCAACTACCGTAGCAATCTCCAACAACTAAGTGAGTTGTTTCAACACGACCAATACTTGTGCAACTTGATGTTCCACCCGTTCAACAAAATATATAACTTGTTGCAACTAGTACAACCAAAATAAGACTTGTTTCAACAAAAATAATTGTTGTTTTCAAACTTACACTAGCTACCACCAATCTTCCATGCTTGTCATTATCACGGAAGTCATCGGCCTTAAATTCATACAATGAATACATCGTACTTGCTCTTCTTAGCATTGACGAATTTTTCAAGCTTTTTCATTTTTTGAGCATCGCATGCTTATACACATTTACCTTTTTTAAGATCAACAATAAGTACACCTTGTGGGGTGTAGAAGATTTCCTTGACCTAACATCAATGAAGTGCCTTGGAAATTGCTTTTCCTTCGCGAATGCGAATAGGAGTATAGGGTGAGGTCAACTTCTTGGATGGATTGACACCCCTCTTGGATAACAAACTCTGTAAAGCAGAATTTGTGTCTTTTTGTGCCTTCACCAACTCCTCAACATTTTTTATCAAATCATCCATTCGCTGCTTACAATAGGTGCATTCACAAGCACATTTCGATGTGCCGGCACCAACAAAGAAAAATCTACCACCAAATCCGTCATAACTAACATCTCCATCAATTAGAGTTTGTCCACCGACATCACCACCAATTGGAGTTTGTCTACCATCAACATCATCATCTATTATTTTTTCACTAGGTAATTCGCCGCAACATCATCACGATAGGTTGACCACTAGCAATAACACCACCACCACCAACATCTACCACAATTGATTCTCTTTTGATGGCTGTCACTGTCATACCCTATTTTAACCGGGGTCAAAATAGTTTACAACATCCGGGTAATTTCGGGGTTAATTAAAATTACAGGAGTCGCCACCTAATTATTTACGTTGAATTAGGGCACCTAAAGTTTATTTAAAGTAATTATCTAAAGTTAATTTTAAAGTCTACGAAACCAAAAAGATTCTAGGTACGGGTTCAACTAACCTAGAGGGAAGGTATTAGGCATCCTCTAAGTTCCGTTAATAACGGTTAATCCGACCGGACTTAAATTTAATTAGGCTAAGCATGAGTATGAAAATGTGAGCATTTTATAAATCACGATAAATGGTACTAATATGAGCATATGCATGTAAATATAATATTGAGTATAAAAGTGGCAAGTATAATGTTTAGGAAAACACTTTTATTTTATTTTTGGGATAAGGCACTGTTACCCCCCTGTACTATATCCAAAATTGCTACGACACACCTTATCTTTTCTTGAGCCCTATTACCCCCAAACTTATTTAAAATAGAATAATTACCCCCTAAGCGCTGACGTGATAAGGAGAGTGTGTTTCACTCTCTTTGAGAGAGTGAGAAACATAAAAAAGGGAAATCTTAATTTTTTTTTTCTTAAAAATCAAGATTTTCTTAAAAATTTGAAAATAAATCTAGTCTTCCACATTTAGTTTTAAAAAACGGGTTTTCCACATGTTAAGAAAATAATTAATTTTTTCAAAATTTTATAAAAATTCAGTTTTTTTCACATTTTGGCAAGAAAAACACTTTTCCGGATTTTATTTGAAAATAAAAGTGTACTAAGAAAATGAAATCATGAAAATCAAGATTTTTAAAGACATTTTAAAAAAAATAATCAAGTTTTCCATATTTTTAACAAATCCATTTTTCCATATTTAAAAAAATAAATCATTTTTGCTTTTTTTTTCTTTTTTCAAAAACGGGTTTTAAAAAAAAAAACAAATTTTCAATTTTTTTTTTAAAAAAAGGTTTTAAAAATCATTTTTTTAAAAGAAAATTCAATTTTTTTAATCCATGTTTTTAGTTTTTTTTTTTTTTTAAATGGGTTTAAAAAAAATCAAATTTTCAAATTAAAAAAAAATGGGTTTTAAAACTCATTTTTTTAATGAAAATTTAATTTTTTATTTTATTTTTTAAAAAAATTAACACGTAATTTCAAAAAAATTAAAAAAAAGAAGAAAATAAATAAATACACATGTGGCAAGGAGAGTGTATGTCACTCTCCCATATGAGAGTGGGCATCAGCGTTTAGGGGGGTAATTATTCCGTTTTAAATAAGTTTAGGGGGGTAATAGGACCCTAGGAAAGGTAAGGTGTGTCGTAGCAATTTTGGGTATAGTACGGGGGGGGGTAATGCAGAATTTCCTTATCCTTTATTTTTTAAAAGGAACTTTACTTTGGCAGAACGTTTTTATCCAATAAAAGAAAAGTAACAAATCATTGTCATTTGTTTCAAATTGTAACTCAAAGTTTACAGTTTCATGTTTACTAAAATCTTAAGAAATTAGTTTTACAAAGGCCACTTACTAATTTAAAACTTTTACTACGAAAGTTACGAAAAATAACTATTTATTAGCTAAGGTCCAAATACTAAGAAGTCTCTATTTTATGCGCCTAAAATCACGACTCAAAATAAACAATGATAATTTAGTCAAACAACAAGCAACAAGTCATATAAAAGACAAGATGATCAATAAAATAATTGACTCGAATCCGGTTCTATGAAAGGAGGAAATCTTTCAATGTCGCTATTCAACAGAGGGACCGAAAGAAGGTGATGTATGACTTTGTGTGGCAGCAATGTCGTGGAGTCTCAAAGTGAAACTCTTCGGCTCCGGTGCTCATGCAAGCAAGAAAAGAAAGGGAATGTGAGTTAGAGAGGAATACATAATTCTTAGCGAATATTAAAATTAGAGGAGAAATACACAATATGCAAACTCATATCAAAGCAAATGTTAGAATGTCATGGTAACTAGGCCTATAAAAATTCTAACCTCTGCTAACAGAGGGGTTAAGTTTTGATTTCTATTGCAAATAACCTTGGGCTTATCTGACCATTTTGAAATAATGGAAAGTTTTACTTCAAGTCGTGAGAACTATGGTACGATATGCAATCACATAGTCTCGCTAACCAATTTAAAGTAAACAGACACACACTACACAAAACTCATGGGCACTTTATTGAACACAGAAGCTAATGGATAGTTTCCAGCAATGGACTGTCTAACAAATATATGATTTAAAACCTGGAAAAGACTATAAACATTCTGTCTACATACATTTTGGCGATTAGAGGAAGAAATTTTGACCATGGTTCTTTAACACATTAAGACTCTGATCCGAAATAGGTGCGTGTCTAAGGGATATATTTCAATGCTAAGCCTTGTGGAGATTTAGAACCATAGATGAAACAAGATTTAGAACCACCGATGAAACAGAATTTAACAACTGCAGATTTAGAACCATAGATGAAATTGAATTTAACAACTATCCAATCTAACTATAACAGGTCCTAAAACAGGACTATCCTGAGTGACAAAAATAGAGCATGTATCTAAAAAAAAAAACAGTAGTAGTTTCGACAGCAAAAGGGAACAACAAAGTAACTAACGTGCACCAACAGTTCCAGAATATTATCGAACATCTAAAGGAGAATTATGTTTCTACAATGAGCTGAACAGTTTTAACATAAGAGGCGAAATAGACCAACAAACACATGACGCATTGTGTGCGCATAACAACATCATAAACATGATTTTTCAGAATACTCTAGACGAATATGGAAACTTTATTCCTAGTATTTAAGGAATACATAACCTCATCTCTATTTAGAATTGTAAAGGTTAATACTGTGGATTCATTACCACTTCCTAAAATAGAGTTCTCCTCAGATGAGAGTGGAAGGGAAGACCATACCCATCTCAATATTCACTAGTATGACATCAACATATTTTCACATTCAAACCCGATATTCAGCTGAGATTTAGTGGACGATTAATCTATAAAGTGATATCCCTCATATTATAACAACTACTAACTGACCATCTTGTTTTATTCAGTCATCATCTATTGTTTCAGATAGAATTCAAACGACATCGTTAAATTCTAAAATCCAATTTCGACCAAACATTTCAGATTCGGAAAAAAAGATGAGCTCGACTTCAGCAAATGAGATTATACTCGACATATGCATTCATATTCACTGAATTGTATTAACAGAGGAAACTAACAAAACTGCAAATCATACATCTTATACTATGCAGAGACTTGTCTTAACAGCCACGAATAACAAAATAGAAATAAGGATAACGATTTTACCTCTTGTGGGTGCAGTGAAGTGGAGCGTCGACGGTCGCGAATCTACGATCGAACACGACGAACCCGACCCGATTAAAGTAACCCGAGTTTCGAATGCAAAATGAAAGTAAAGCAATATTGAAGGTATATTTAGAGTGATGCTCCGGCTATCGAAAGGAACCCCTTTTTTTTTAAATTTCTGTCCCCCCCAGTTCGTGGTGTTCTTGTGGGTATTTATAGGGGTAAAAGGTTAGGGTTTTTCACTTCTTTTTGCGCGGGATGTTGAATTTGATTTTTGAAACACAAACCCAAAAGTGACCGTTGAAATAGAGCATTGTTCCGTGAGTTGATTCGGGTGTTACCCGAGGTGGATCGATTTTGTTCTTTTGTGAATCTGAAACATGTTTTAAACGAAAAATGGGAAGGCTTTCCCTTTCGATAGCGAACGAGCGAGGTAAAGCGAAGGAAAGGACGATTTTTTGCATGGAAATGGTGTGACACAAGCCGAGATCGGTTAAAGGTGCTTTGGTTTTTTGCTAAATGGGGCGGAGAAGATGAAGACGGGTGAGCGTGAAGAGGAGACGGGCGGTGGGTGAAGGGAGAGAGGAAAGAACCGAAGAGAGAGAGAGAGATGAGGGCTGCGGCTGAGATGAAAAAATGAAGGAAAAGGAGATTAGGGTAAGAAAAATTATGGGCTGGATCGGGTCAGGCAATTAGATAGGTAAGAGTTTTGTTGAAGATCAGTCGGTTAGACTATTCTTTCAATTTGTTGAAAAATTATGATTAATTGTATTGTTGGCCCTTTTCCAATTTTCTCATGTTTTCCTCATAGAAGTTTATAATTTGGGAAGTGTATGGAATAATCCCATAATTAGTAATTAATAGTAATAAGGATATAATTCGATGTTACTAATCTATAAATATAGATAATGTAATAATATTGTAGAAAATGTTATCTAGCTTAACTTTACGATTAACGAGTGATAAATAAGTGGTAATGTGAGAGTAATATTAAAATACTAATTGTAATAAAGTAGCGTTACCTGCGAATACTAGCAGCAATAATAATAACATAGTAGTGAGTGAAATATTTAGACTATCAATAAAATTAGAAGCCCACGGAACTAAATCGGTATAGATGAGGGACAAAATTGGTGTCGGCAGTCCTCAAATGAATTCTAATTTCATCCCTTAATCATTTATCGGAGGAGCAGTTGTAAGGGCTCAAAGGAAGCAATCTTTCCTACTTTCTTAGCTTCTTTATCTTTTCTTGCTAATCCCCGGGGGCTTATTAAAACAACGGTGGAAATCGGATGACA
>NW_026726991.1:0-36561 GCF_029784015.1 Lycium ferocissimum
GGCCAATGTGTGGGCCCTTGTATTATGATATAAGTTGTTTTATACTGATTCTACAAATTCGATTCGCTCGGAAAGCAACGGGAAAGGAATATTTCGGTAAGTTTTGGTCATGTATTTGACTTAGAAAAAAATAATTTACGCATGGAATAAGAATCAGAGGGTTCGCTCGGCCCTAGGTAAGGGTCGGGTGCCCATCACACCCTGATCAAGATTGGGGTGTGACAAACACAACCCACACACCTACACGGCCAAACCTCATACACATGGCCTCAACTCCAACATACTATATTTCATGAATTTCATCCATTTTAACATACTACAAGCATGCATACTGTCACACCCAATTTCCGATAGGGTGTGATGGGCACCGACCTCACCTGTGGCCGAGCGAACCCTCGTACTAGCGTAGTACTCATACTCACATTGGGCCCTTGGCCAAATCACAAATACAAAATTTCAAATCAAATACAAACTTGCGATCGTACAAAATCCGTAATATCACATATCACAAAATGACGGCTTAGCAGCCGCCCACAATGACATCCGATGCATATGACTCTCGTCTCGCAAAGTCTCTAACATGACTCCTATATCACAATATGCACAAAACCGACTGGCAAAGACTCGTCGAACAAGTGAGCTCGGCCAATCTCGGCCGAACAAACCGTGCTAACACCTTAGCTCACCTCCACGGGTGTACCTGCGCGGTACGAAACGCAGAGAAAGGGGTCGCACGGAATATGTACCGAGTATGTAAAGTGTAAATCTGAGAACCATAGGATCGAAATACAGAAAATAGACATAATATGCAATTAGTATCAAAATACGTAATTAAAATGCAATCATGCACAATGCTCTTAGAACGGTGTCGCCCGCTCGTCGTTGGCGCCACGCCACAAGATCACACCAAAGAAGATTTCAGATCTCCGTAACCCGACAAATCCCCGAAACACATCATAGCCGACCGTACACACCATATCACAAGATCACACCAAACGGAACCCGCCCCTAGGGAGAGGAGCTCGGCGAACCGTAACACAAAGATTTGACACACCGGAGTTTATCATATTGCGACGAGCATAACCGGCCCGGGGACTCGTGAACGAGGTGCAATCATGAGCACGAGCGGAGTCGTGAGCATACATATGCATAAAATCGTATTCATAAAACCATTAAGTAAGTAAGAAAATTCATATGCAAAAGTCCAAATGAAACGAAACTTACATTTTTCCGAAGGTCGTCGTAATAAGCATAAAGAGGTCGCGGGCCCCACCGACGGGTGTCGACCCCCGTCCGAGCCCGACTAGGGTAAGAAGGGGAAAGTTATGTCTTATGGACATACATATTATGTTTGGGGGGCGATCCGAGCTCGTATGCAAAAGTTACAGACGTTTGAAGTTCGGACCACTTTTAGCCAAAATTCTTTTAAAACCTTTCAAAATTCAATCTTTTAAAAACATAAAAATCTTATTTTGGTCCCATTAAAGAAGAGATCTTACGGAACGAACAAAGTACATACCTAAGCTCGGATTCTAAGAGTGGAGTAACCCCGGCTCGGGTCATTGTCATAGCCTAATAGAACTAAGACATGCCAAAGAAAGAAAGGCGAGCTTTACATACCTTGGCCGCGCCTTCCTTGCCACGCTTATCCGTCCAAACTTGATGGTCTACATGCAAGAGAATTCATCCACTCATTTGTTACATTATCAAATACTTGCCTTAACCTTTCAAACGCATTCACTTATATTCCCGCCGGAATTTCCCGCAAAGACATCCCCCGTAAGTACACCGTCCGAGAATTATGGCTCGGCCCAAATCACAACACCCAAACCAACAATCACAATAACAATATCGATAGGTAGTTCGTGATATCCAAACCTACATTCAATCTTACCCGAACCCTTCCAAATTAATGAATACGACAACAATGCATTTCTTTCTTTCAAATTCATAACCGCGTCGACAACCTCATATGTTAACAACATCATTTCCATGTATTCAAGAAAACATATTGAAATCACATTAAGCTTCAAATCAGCCCCTCTTTCATACAACACTACCCGAAACCTTCCAAGTTCAACAAGGACAACGACAACACGTTTCTACCTTCCAAATTCATAAACTACATTAATCATTCACTTATTAGCATAGTGGTCATTAGCATAAATGTAAGATCTACATAGGAATCATATTGACTTCCAATTCAGCCTCAACCATTTTAACTTCAATTTAGATCATCAAACCTTCATTTTTACTACATAATCCGCAACAAACAACTACCAAAACACAACATAAAATTTGTTCATCCTACTCCTCCAAAACAGCCCTCACGGCTGCACCTTCAACATCATCATCTCTGAAGTTTATCCATTTTCTACACCTTTACAACAACACACAAACATGTTGAATGCAATTGGTCTTTCACTCCTACAACAACCACACACACCTTTACCATACATACATACACGGCTACTCCTCCATCTCCATATCATCACAAATTTCATTCATTTTCACTCACTAAAGCATGCACAACCATCCATAACACAAGAAAGAAAGGATGGAACCTTACCTTAGCACTAGCTTCCTTCTCGGCTAGGACTTGATTGTTGCCAAACGAATGGTTTTCTTGTTCCAACAACTAGCTCATGATGATAAGGACCTCCCAAAGGGTTGAAAGGCTTGAAGAACAGAATTTTTCTCATCAAACCGCATAGGGTTCGGCCAAAATTTCATGGCCTGGCCGTTTTCTCTTTTTGTCTCAACTTTTTGAAATTTCCATGGTGAAAATGACAAGTTGCCTTGCCTTGTAAGACTTGTTCATATATATATATTTAGCTATGGTCACATGGCCAAGCACATGACCCTTGGCCGGCCATGCTCTTGGTTTTTCCTTTTTTTTTTTCCAATTTTTCTTCAAATCTCTAGAATTTTCCTAGAGTTTTCTTGAATAAAATAACAAAGATGATTTAATTATCATCTTGTACTCCTATAAATAATAACCACATGTGGCCCTATGGCCCACTCCACCTTAGCCCTTAATTTCATGAACCTTTAATTTTTTCCATAATGCTTTCTTAGTCCTAAATTTTTCCTTAACGCTTTCTTCCAACAAAATCATAAACCATTTGTCGTAAAGCATCGTCGAGCGATAACCTTGTCCATAACTCCTCGCAACCAACTTAAAAATATTCCGACGTGCGAAATGCGAGGTATAACACATACAACATTCATAACACATAAAACATGATCAATTCTTACCTTTCTTCTTCAACTTCACAAATAGGCTAAGGTTTGAAAGGATGAAAACTAGCGGTTTGATCGCTCCAACAACACTTCCACGCTACTTAGGGACCTCCAATTAGTGGATTTGTATCAAAGAAATAATTTTAGGATGGCTCAAATTGAACTTCAATTTTCAAGGTCTTGGCCGAGAGGTTGAGCTTGTTGCTCTTCAACTTCTTGATATTTTTTCTAAGTGTAGAATGAATATAGATGACTTAGAAGTCATCTTTTAAGATTCCACTTAAATTGCACAAGTGTCCATGGCACACACATGTGTTGGACCAATCAAAATTGTCCACAAAGTGTGGGACCATTTCAGGTCACACGGCCAAGGGCCACAAATTGCATGATTTTCAACTTCCAATTATCACTTTTGGTCCCAAATTTTCCTAAGTGTTCCATGCCAACAAATTCATGAACAACTTATGACTCAAAATAAAATCGAAGGTCCAAAAGTCTCGACTTTGTATCCCGAAATGGTTTTGTCCCTAACTTACCATAGTTAAACCGGATGGTCCCAATGTACAAAATACGGGACATAACAACCTCCCCCCCTTTAGAACATTCGTCCTCGAATGTTAGATTAACCTTACGGGATCTTATAAGCACTCGAGGGAGTTTCTTTTACAACTAACACAACAATTCAATTATCAAGCAACATAGTCAAGTAGAGAATTTAAATTACCTGTAGGCACTGAAAACAAGTGAGGATACTTCTTCTTCATCTGCTCCTTGACTTCCAAGTCATTTCTTCCCGATTATTGTTCCGCCATAGCACTTTACAGTAAGCCACATCTTTATTCCGCAACTTTCTTACTCGACGATCCAATAGAGCTATGGGATGCTCTTCATAAGATAGCTCCTACGTGACTCCGGATATCATCTACGTGAAATATTCTGGAGGGGTCACCAATACATTTACGAAGAATAGAAACATGGAATACCGGATGTACTGCTCCCAAATCAGCTGGCAGATCTAATTCATAGGCAACCTTGCCTATTTTACGAATAATCTGATAAGGCCCAATATATCTAGGACTGAGCTTTCCTTTCTTACCGAATCTCATAACACCTTTCATAGGTGACACTTTAAGGAATACCCAATCACCAATTCGAAACTCCAAATGTCGACTTCGGCGATTATCCGCATATGATTTTCGACTCGAGCTCGCTAACAACCGCTCCCGAATAAGTTTCACCTTATCAACCGCCCGCCGGATCACATACGGGCCAATCAGCTCGTCTCGCCAACATCGAACCAGCCAATCGGTGACCTGCATTTTCTGCCATACAAAGCCTCATATGGTGCCATCCGAATACTTGTTATAGCCCGTATTTCGTGCGCTCGGACATTTCGAAGAAGTCGTGGAATGTGGAAGGTAAGATCGTTTTTCAAAACTATTTTAATGCGCAAGTGGTTATTAATATTATGTAGGAATATTGTTGATATGGAATACCGAGAAAGGTTGAGGGCGAAAAAGGAAAATTCGCAAAATAGTTCATGGAAATGTTTTAAAAGGCTAGGGGTAAAATGGTCATTTCATAAGAATTCAAGGAAGTTCCAAAAAGGGGCCATATTGTCCATGTGAAGACAAAAGAATGAAAAATGATGACCAAAATGAGTCATCTTTTATTTTAGAAAAGATTCAAGAAAAAGAAAGAAAAATCTAGAAAAGAAAAGTGGAGGAGTGGGCATGTGCCCCTCACATGCTCATGGGGGCTATATATATATATGTGTGTTCATATTTTAATTTGATAGAGTGGAGAGAAAGAAAGAAAGAAAGAAAGAGAGAAAAAAAAAAGAAGCATTCGGCCATGGTGGCCAAAATTTGGAAGCAAGAAATTGTCCAAGAAAAATTTATTTCTTCTAGCCTATCTACTAAAAGGAAGGACCTCTACAACATGGAGGGGTTGTTGGAGTAAGAAAAGTATTGGTTGTGCAAGTTAGAAATTCTTGCCAAGTGAAGGATCAAGGAAGGAGGTAAGAATCCATTTTCTTTATATGTTATGAATGTTTGTGCATGTTGTAGTATATAAAAATGAGTGAAACTCATGAAGAATATGGAGGTAGGGGTGTGGCCGTGAGTTGTAGTGTGTGTATGTGGTGTTTGATTATACATGTAATGTATTTTATAGAAAGGATGGATTTAGTGTATGTAGCATGTTGGTTGTTGTTGTAATATAAAGAAACGGATAAAGAGTTCTTGAAAATTTCGTATGATGTTGTTGTGGCCGTGTGTGCATGATTGGCCGTGTGTGTGTGTGTGGCATTGTGTGACGAAAGATTGAATGAATAAGTTTTACTTAGTCTTATGTCGTTATTGTAGTGTACAAAGATGGATGTAAATGCATGAAAATGTGTAAGGAGTGATTATGGTTGAAATAGATGTTTTGGTAAGTTAGTGTAAATTGATGTAATTTGACATTCTAGTTGTTGTTTATATGGATCATGTAACGTGTAATGAAGGTTGTTGTCGAAGTTAATGCATACGAATGATTATGAAATACATGGTTGTTGTTGAAGTTGAAGGTTTTGGATAAAGCAGTAGGTTGATTGAGTTGCTGGAAGATTATGTGAATTGAATTGAATTGAATTGAATTGAATTGAGTTGGATTGAATTGGTTATTGAAGTGTTGCTAGAATACTTGTTGGTATTGTTGATAGTTTGGACGGGTTGAATTCCCGGATTGTTGTTGATTAAAAATTGGCCGAGATAGACTCTCGGGGACGGTATATTTATAGGGGAGATGCTGCCGAAATTCCGGCAGACCATAAGTAAATGTATTTGAAAGGCTAAGACAAGTACGCGGTAATGAATCTAATGATTGTGTCAATCGTCTTGAATGTAGACTAGCGGCAACAAGTTTGGACGAATAAGCGTAGCTAGTAAGGCGCGGCGCAGGTATGTTAAGGCTCGTCCCTTTTCTTTCTATGGCATGATTCATACGTGAGATGAGTTAAACGCTTCCATAACGTTTCATTTTCAAAAGCTAGAAGAAATGGTTTTAAAACATGATTCCCTTCCTAAAAGTTTACAAATGTTTTCCAAAATATTCATTTTTCTCCAAAAATCAAGTTTTATGATTTTGAAAGTTTTATGACTAAAACGACGAATATGACTTTATAATGACAACGACGATGTCGAACATGGCTAAATGTCTATGATGACTATGTCGAGGATATGTTTCTACCTTGAATATGACAATGTGAAAATGTTAAACTATTTCTTGATGTCTTCACTCTATCTATGGATAATGATTAATTTAAAGATTCCAATCACACGAACGATGTCCTATGATCCGATCCCATGTTTTCTCATGATGTCACTCTCCATTGTTAGTCTCGCCTTAAATTAATTGTTCCTTCAAGGTGAGGCAAGCGCCCATGGTTATTCCATAACATCATCGGAGGTTACCGACCTTACGTCACTCCGATAGGTACATGACTTTCCTTGGGCTCTCATGCATGCTAAATATGTACATGGGGGGAGGGAGGGGGGTACATGGGGATATGGGAAGGGATACATGTTCATTGCCACCTGGTCGGTGGCGTTATCATCCGGACGCGGGATGCCGGACGCGGGATATATGGGCGAGCCGATGTATTTCGGCGCTATGTGGGCGAGCCGACTTGTTCGGCGCTATGACATGACATGACCAGATAAGCATGCATGGTATCCGCCCTCGCAGGCACTCATATGTACGGTTAGCTTTACATGATATGATCCATATGTACAAAGTTGACTTTACATGATATGATCCATATGTACGGAGTTACAGTTTTACATGATATGATCCATATGTACAGCTTACTCCCTGACACATGATATGTCTCATATGTACAGGATACTCTCTCTTACATGATATGTTCTACATCTCCATCTTTGTTATTGCACATGATTACGTTTCTTTCTATGTTATCATCCATGCCTTACATACTCAGTACATTGCTCGTACTGACGCCCCTTTCTGTGGGCGCTGCGTTTCATGCCGCGCAGGTACACCAGATGAGTAGAAGCCATTACAGGAGACGTTCCAGCGGATTGGCAAGCTCCACTTCATTCCGGAGTGTTGCCAAGTCAGAGTATCTACGCTACAGTATCTGGAGTAAAGTTAGAGACTTTGCAGAGGAGTCGTGAGTCTAGAGTGACGAGTTTTGAAAACGGCCCCACTAGCCGATATGTTTTATTATACATTATGTTACGGGGTCCTTACGCTTACTGCATCGTGTTTAGTTTGAAAAACGACAAAAAGATTTTGCAAATTTTACTATGTATTTTACTTTCGTTTGATTTAAGTATCCAAAGAGAATACGTGAGTAATACGAGACAGTGGGTTCGCTCGGCTCTGAGTAAGGGGTCGGGTGCCCATCACACCCTAGTGAGATCGGGGTGTGACAAAGTGGTATCAGAGCAGGTCGGTCTAAGGGTTGTCTGCAAAGTCGTGTCCGGTAGAGTCCTGTTTATGGGTGTGAAGCCGGCCACATTTATAAACGGGAGGCTGCGGGGCATCTAGGAATGGTTGACCTTCTTCTGTGTCATTAGATCGTGCGATAGAGCCAAGTCATAGGAAATAAGATTCCTTATGCTAATCGTTGATTTTCCCAGGCGCCCAGTATCGGCGGAAAAAGGGCGAGGGATGATATGGAAGTCAAAAGAGGTAAGACTAGATGGATATATTTGTTCTGTTACGTGAAGCTGGGAGCTAAATAGGAAAATAGATATACACCAGGCGGAAAGTGAATATTGAGAAGAGAAAAGGGTAAAACGGTAAATGTAAAAGAAAGGACGTATTACGAAAATGTTTCGGAAGCTGCAAGGCTTCGGCTGATTTTAGATCATGTTATAAAGGTCATATGAGAAAGTGGACGCGAATATATCAGTGTTAAGGCACCGAATTCCACAAAAGTTCCGGGGTTAAGCGTGCTCAGGTGGGGAGCAATTTCAGGATGGGTGACCCCCTGGGAAGTAAACCAAAAGTCCTACAAATTGAGATACAAGAGACAAATGAGAAGTTAAAAGTGACCTAAGGGGAAATTAAAGTATACAGAATGATTGGGAACTATACGGGGTCACGAAAGACAAGGTAGGCTAGAATGGTGAAGAGACAAAAAGTGTATCATAGCTCGGGAAAGTTGGATAGGCTTGAACAATGTTTGAAAGTATTTTGTGGGTTAGTGAATTATGCATATATATACATACATGAGTGTGTAGATATTCCACATGATTGTATCAGTGGACAAGGGAGTCCCAGCAACCGGCGCTACGGTAAGGAAGGCGCTAAACAAAAAAAAGGATACCGAAGTTCGAGTGACGATAAATAATAAAGGGTACAGGTGTTACAAGGTAAGTTGCTATTGTTCTACCACAAGCTTAAGACTTGAGAGTCTAGTGTGGAGATAGTTGCAAAGGAAAGAGAGTGAGTTTATGGAAGGCAAGGAGATCAACAGGTCGGGAAAAGTGAAGAATAAGAAAGCTTAGTGAGGCAAACCTCGAGAGATGCTATCGACAAAGCGCGAGATTGTCTGGGTAAGGACTCAAAGTAGACATGTGAAAAGGAATAGAAAGTGATAAAAGGAAACGGGGAAAGGAGTGTACGAGGTTTGAAGACCGATTTTGATAAGCAAGGCGGAAGGAATAGTGACTAAGATAAGGGAATGTGAAGTAAGAAAAAAGTGATTAAGCTTAGCGACGATATAATAAGACTTTGGCCTTGAAAGATATATGAAGGAATAAATGTATGGCCATATTAGTATGGTTGCCTCGGGCATGGAAGAACGTTTCGAGAGGATGACCTAGGAAAGGGCGAGATCTATGTGTTAGAAAGGAATAGTTCACGAGCTTTAGGACCCATATGAAGAAATAGCAAGAAAAAGAAGGTACTCGAAGGCGGTTAGCATATAAAGAGCCCCAAAAGGGGGGGGGGGGAGACCATATTATATTAGACCTAAAAAGGAATCGCAACACTACCAAGTACCAAAAAAGGAAATCTATTAGCTTGGAATCAGTGTACAAAAATGTCGGTGTGTCGCAAGAATACTTGGGAGAAAAGTAGAAGCGAAATAACAACGAGTATACTAAGAGATAGACTTGAGGATAAAGGAATAGCCTACAGCCGCATTGGATCGTTAAGTAGAAATTGCGCACCCCGACATGGTTTCCGTAGTGATGAACGATGAGAAAAGAGATGGTCTGAGAAAGACAAGGGTAGTGTGTTGGTTCAGTAAATTAGAAAACCCATGATATCGAACAAGGACTCATGAAAAGGTCAAGGGGTTCGATTATAAGGAAAATGAGGTAAAGGATAAGAAACGGGCATAAAAGAAGGGATAGCTATAAACGGAACCCTCCCGTAGTATTATGACGCCATAAGGTCAGTTGAACATTCGAGGACGAATGTTCTAAAGGGGGGAGGATGTTATAGCCCGTATTTCGTGCGCTCGGACATTTCGAAGAAGTCGTGGAATGTGGAAGGTAAGATCGTTTTTCAAAACTATTTTAATGCGCAAGTGGGTTATTAATATTATGTAGGAATATTGTTGATATGGAATACTGAGAAAGGTTGAGGGCGAAAAAGGAAAATTCGCAAACTAGTTCATGGAAATGTTTAAAAAGGCTAGGGGTAAAATGGTCATTTCATAAGAATTCAAGGAAGTTCCAAAAAGGGGCCATATTGTCCATGTGAAGACAAAAGAATGAAAAATGATGACCAAAATGAGTCATCTTTTATTTTAGAAAAGATTCAAGAAAAAGAAAGAAAAATCTAGAAAAGAAAAGTGGAGGAGTGGGCATGTGCCCCTCACATGCTCATGGGGGCTATATATATATGTGTGTTCATATTGTAATTTGATAGAGTGGAGAGAAAGAAAGAAAGAAAGAAAGAGAAAAAAAAAAAGAAGCATTCGGCCATGGTGGCCAAAATTTGGAAGCAAGAAATTGTCCAAGAAAAATTTATTTCTTCTAGCCTATCTACTAAAAGGAAGGACCTCTACAACATGGAGGGGTTGTTGGAGTAAGAAAAGTATTGGTTGTGCAAGTTAGAAATTCTTGCCAAGTGAAGGATCAAGGAAGGAGGTAAGAATCCATTTTCTTTTATATGTTATGAATGTTTGTGCATGTTGTAGTATATAAAAATGAGTGAAACTCATGAAGAATATGGAGGTAGGGGTGTGGCCGTGAGTTGTAGTGTGTGTATGTGGTGTTTGATTATACATGTAATGTATTTTATAGAAAGGATGGATTTAGTGTATGTAGCATGTTGGTTGTTGTTGTAATATAAAGAAACGGATAAAGAGTTCTTGAAAATTTCGTATGATGTTGTTGTGGCCGTGTGTGCATGATTGGCCGTGTGTGTGTGTGTGGCATTGTGTGAGGAAAGATTGAATGAATAAGTTTTACTTAGTCTTATGTCGTTATTGTAGTGTACAGAGATGGATGTAAATGCATGAAAATGTGTAAGGAGTGATTATGGTTGAAATAGATGTTTTGGTAAGTTAGTGTAAATTGATGTAATTTGACATTCTAGTTGTTGTCGATATGGATCATGTAACGTGTAATGAAGGTTGTTGTCGAAGTTAATGCATACGAATGATTATGAAATACATGGTTGTTGTTGAAGTTGAAGGTTTTGGATAAAGCAGTAGGTTGATTGAGTTTTGGAAGATTATGTGAATTGAATTGAATTGAATTAAATTGAGTTGGATTGAATTGGTTATTGAAGTGTTGCTAGAATACTTGTTGGTATTGTTGATAGTTTGGCGGGTTGAATTCCGGATTGTTGTTGATTAAAAATTGGCTGAGATAGACTCTCGGGGGACGGTATATTTATAGGGGAGATCTTTGCTAAATTCCGGCGGACCATAAGTAAATGTATTTGAAAGGCTAAGACAAGTACGCGGTAATGAATCTAATGATTGTGTCAATCGTCTTGAATGTAGACTAGCGGCAACGAGTTTGGACGGATAAGCGTAGCTAGTAAGGCGCGGCGCAGGTATGTTAAGGCTCGTCCCTTTTCTTTCTATGGCATGATTCATATGTGAGATGTGTTAAACGTTTTCATAACGATTTCATTTTCAAAAAGCTAGAAGTTAATAGTTTTAAAACATGATTCCCTTCCTAAAAGTTTACAAATGTCTTCCAAAATATTCATTTTTCTCCAAAAATCAAGTTTTATGATTTTGAAAGTTTTATGACTAAAACGACGAATATGACTTTATAATGACAACGACGATGTCGAACATGGCTAAATGTCTATGATGACTATGTCGAGGATATGTTTCTACCTTGAATATGACAATGTGAAAATGTTAAACTATTTCTTGATGTCTTCACTCTATCTATGGATAATGATTAATTTAAAGATTCCAATCACACGAACGATGTCCTATGATCCGATCCCATGTTTTCTCATGATGTCACTCTCCATTGTTAGTCTCGCCTTAAATTAATTGTTCCTTCAAGGTGAGGCAAGCGCCCATGGTTATTCCATAACATCATCGGAGGTTACCGACCTTACGTCACTCCGATAGGTACATGACTTTCCTTGGGCTCTCATGCATGCTAAATATGTACATGGGGGGAGGGAGGGGATACATGGGGATATGGGAAGGGATACATGTTCATTGCCACCTGGTCAGCTGGCGTTATCATCCCGGACGCGGGATGCCCGGACGCGGGATATATGGGCGAGCCGATGTATTTCGGCGCTATGTGGGCGAGCCGACTTGTTCGGCGCTATGACATGACATGACCAGATAAGCATGCATGGTATCTGCCCTCAGAGGCACTCATATGTACGAAGTTCTGACTTTACATGATATGATCCATATGTACGGGTTACGCTTTTACATGATATGATCCATATGTACAGTTACGCTTTACATACGATATGATCCTCCACGACACATGATATGTCTCATATGTACGGATACTCTCTCTTACATGATATGTTCTACATCTCCATACTTGTTGTTGCACATGATTACGTTTCTTTCTATGTTATCATCCATGCCTTACATACTCGTACATTGCTCGTGCGACGCCCCTTTTTATGGGCGGCGCGTTTCATGCCGCGCGGTATACGGATGAGTAGAAGCCATTACGGGAGACGTTCCGGCGGATTGGCAAGCTCCACTTCATTCGGAGTGTTGCCAAGTCGAGTCTCTACGCTACGATATCACGGAGTAAAGTTAGAGACTTTGCGGAGACGAGTCGTGAGTCTAGAGTGACGAGTTTTGAAAACGGCCCCACTAGCCGATATGTTTTATTATACATTATGTTACAGGGTCCTTACGCTTACAGACTGTGTTTAGTTTGAAAAACGACAAAAAGATTTTGCAAATTTTACTATGTATTTTACTTTCGTTTGATTTAAGTATCCAAAGAGAATACGTGAGTAATACGAGACAGCGGGTTCGCTCTGCTTTGAGTAAGGGGTCGGGTGCCCATCATACCCTAGTGAGATCGGGCTGTGACAATACTGGAGTGGTAGCTGTTATTATAAGCAAATTCAATAAGCGGTAAGTGATCATCCCTGCTACCCCTGAAATCAATAACACAGGCCCGCAACATATCTTCCGGCGTACGAATAGTGCGCTCGGCTTTGTCCGTCGGACCGAGGATGAAATGTTGTCCGAGACTCACTTTGGGTCCCCAATCCTTCTGAAATGATCTCGAAATTGGTATGCGTGGGCACCTGTCGGAGATAATAGATATGGGAACTCCGTAAAGTCTACAATCTCCTTAATATATAACTCGGCATAATCCTCACCGAATACGTAGTCGGACCGGGAGGAAATGGGCTGATTTTGTCGTAGATCAACAATAACCCAAATGGAATCATACCTCCGTGGAGTGCGAGGTAAACACCGTAATAAAGTCCATATTAATGATTTCCCACTTCCACGACGGTATCTCCATCTCCCGTAATAATACACCGGGCTTCGATGCTCGATCTTAACTGCTGGCAATTTGGACACGAGCGACGAATTCTGCTATATCTCTTTTCATACCATCCCACCAATATAAGCATCTGAGATCATGATACATCTTCGTCGACCCTGGGTGAACAGAATAACGGGCATAATGTGCCTCGCCCATAACCTGTCGCCACAGCCCTGTAACATCAGGTACACATAATCTGCCCCTATGTAATAATACTTCATCGGATGTAAGCTCGAACGGGGTCTTTTCCTTTTCATGGGCTGTATCTCTATACTGTACCAGAACAGGATCCTCATACTGACGCCGCTTAATCTCTTCTGTAATAGAGGATTCAGCAATACCTCGAACAGAAACCCCAATATCTCCAGAATCAGCCAAACGAACTCCAAGACTAGCCAACTGATGGATCTCACGAACCATTTCCTTCCTCTCTGATGGCACGTCTGCTAGGCTGCCCATAGACTTACGGCTGAGTACATCTGCCACAACATTAGCTTTCGCAGGATGGTAGAGAATATCAACATCATAGTCTTTCAGCAACTCTAACCCCCTCCTTTGCCGCAAGTTCAGCTCCTTCTGTTTAAAGATGTACTGGAGGCTCTTATGATCTGTATAAATATCAACGTGAACACCGTATAAATAACGTCTCCACATCTTCAAAGCATGAATCACCGCGGCCAGCTCTAAATCGTGAGTAGGATAATTTTTCTCGTGCTTTCTGAGCTGCCGGGAAGCATAAGCTATAACTCGTGTCGCGTCAACACACACCCCAAACCAATACCGGAGGCGTCACAATAAATCACATAGCCGTGGGTCCCTCGGGAAAAGTCGGACCAGGCGTAGTCAACTTCTCTTTCGGGGGGGGAAGCTACGCTCGCAAGCATCGGTCCCCGGAACTTAGCTCCCTTACGAGTCGAGCCTTGTCAAAGGCGGCTGAAATCGGCAAATTTCTCCACAAATCTCGGTAAAAACCGGCCAATCGAGGCTACGCACCTCGGTCGGCGTCGTAGGTCTAGGCCAATTCTTTACGGCCTCAATCTTCTGGGTGTCCACCCGAGATGCCATCGGCCCAAATAATATGCCCCGGGAATGCCCAAGTCAGCCAGAATTCACATTTAGAAAATTTAGCATATAACTTCTGGTGCCGGAGTGTGCCAAGTACCGTCCTCAAATGATCTGCATGTTCTGCTTCTGATCGTGAATAAACCAGGATGTCATCAATAAATACTATCACGAACATGTCTAAGAACGGTCTGAATACCCGATTCATCAGGTCCATAAATACTGCTGGGGCATTTGTCAGCCCAAAAGACATCACTCTGAATTCATAATGCCCGTATCGGGTCCTGAATGCTGTCTTAGGAATATCAGCCTCTCGTACCCGTACCTGATGATAGCCTGACCACAGGTCTATCTTCGAGAAACGCCTGGCACCCTGCGACTGATCAAACAAATCATCAATCCTGGGGAGGGGATATTTATTCTTGATGGTTACCTTATTCAGCTGCCGGTAATCAATGTACATCCGCAGCGATCCATCCTTCTTTCTCACAAACAATACCGGCGCTCCCCGAGGTGATGTCTGGGCCTAATAAAGCCCTTCTCTAATAAATCTCTCTGCTGCTCTTTCAATTCCTTCAATTCTGGAGGTGCCATTCTGTACGGAGGAATAGAGATAGGCTGAGTATCTGGCAACAAATCAATAGCAAACTCTATCTCCCGCTCGGGGGGAAGACCTGGAAGCTCATCTGGGAATACATCTAAAAATTCATTAGCCACTGGGACTGACTGAAGAGTCGGAGCCTCTGCTTCTAAATCATGTACCCGAACCAGATGATAAATATACCCCTTTCTGATCATTTTTCTTGCCTTGAGGTATGAAATAAACTTACCCCTCGGCGATGCTGTATTACCTGCCCATTCTATAACTGGTTCCCCTGGAAATTGGAAACGGACTATCTTCTTTTGACAATCAACATTAGCATAACAAGAAGCTAGCCAATCCATACCCATAATCACATCGAACTCAGTCATATCTAACTCTACCAGATCTGCCTTAGTGCAGCGGTCACAAACAATTATCGAACAATCTCTATAAACCTGCCGGGCTATAACAGAATCCCCTACCGGTGTAGCTACCTCAAAAGGCTCTATCGGTTCAGATTCTATCCCAATTTTATTAGCAACAAGGGGAGAAATATATGATAAAGTAGAACCGGGATCAATCAATGCATACACATCTCGAGAGAAGACCGATAATATACCTGTAACAACGTTAAGGCGATGCCTCACGGTCTGGGCTGCCAATGCATATATGCGGTTCGAAGGACCGCTAGAACCGGAAACTCCACCACGTCCTCTGCCGCGGCCCGCTGATGCTGGCATACCTCGCCCCGCAGGGCGCATAGCTACCGAGGATGAAGATGAACCACCGGCTGACCCGGTAGGCTGAGCTGCGCTGCCTGCACCACCTCTAACCGGACAATCTCTCATCAGATGGCCCTGACGGCCACAAGTAAAACACGCACCGGTGGCACGAAAACACTCCCCGGGGTGCTGTCTCCCACAGTGGGAACACGGAGGTCTGGGCGGTCTCATCGACTGCACTGGAGCCTCTGTCCAACTGTGAGCCTGAAAACCTGGAGCTCTGGCCTGCCCCTGAATATCCTGCACCCTCTGATCTCCTACCGGCAAACTGCGGGGGTGTGCCCCGTGCTGGCTGGGGAGGATATCTGCTCTGCTGCTGCTGAGGCTGCCTGCCTCGAAAATCCCCAGAATACCCAGCGGATCTGGCCCCTATCATAAGCCCTGTCGGGCTGGCGCCCTCTGTGTCGGTCCTCCATACCCTGGGCGTGGGCCTGAATACGGGCAATACTCATACCTGGCTGGGCCGCCAGCACCAAACAACTATCGACCATGTACTGGTCCAGTCCCATCACATACCGGTGCATCCGGTCAGTCATATCAGCTACATAAGCAGACGCATTGTTATAGCCCGTACTTTGTACGTTCGGATACTTTGGAGTAGTCGTGGCAAGTTAAGGGTAAGATCATTTTCAAGAATTATTTTAATGTACGAGTTGTTAGGAATATTATTTATGAACATTGGTAGTATGGAAATATTGAGAAAGGTTGAGGGCGAAAAAAAAAAAAAAGGGGAAATTTTAAAGTGGCATCATGGGAATAATGTGGAAAGGCTAGGGGCAAAATGGTCATTTCACGGGTGCTCAAGAAATGTCTTGAAAAAGGCCATGTGGCCGAAAAAAAAAAAAGAAGAAAAAGAAAGGAATTAGTCATCTTGGGAAATTTGAAGAAAATTCTAGAAGATAAAAAGGAAAAGGAAAAGAAAAGAAATCTCTAGAAAAAATATATATAGAGGAGAGGGCATGTGCCCCTCACATGCTTGTAGAAACTCTATATATATATATATAAAGGAGGGGTCATCATTTTAATTCAAGAGTGGAGAGAAAGAAAGAAAGAAAAAAAAAAAAGAGAAGGGGGAGGTTCGGCCATGGCTAAAAAAAATTGGCCATGGAGAATTGATTGAGAAAAATTATCTCTTACTAGTTTTCCTATCAAATGGAAGGTCCTCTACAACATGGTGTGCTTGTTGGAGCAATTCAATCCTTAATTTGTGCAATATATGCCCCTAGCCGAATGAAAAGTTAAGTAGAAAAAGGTATGTATTTAATCCTCTCTTCATATGTTTTGGATAGTTGTGTATGTTGTGGTGTGTGGGAATGAATGGAATTTATGGAAATATGAAAGTTGTGAATGTGGTCGAATGTGCATAGTGTTGGCCGTGTGTGTGATGTGTGGTATAGAAAGAATGAATTAATTTTATGTAGTGTGTTAGTTATTGTTGTAATGTATAGGAAAAGATGGAAAATTTATGAAATATGTTGTTGTAGTATTGTGGCCGAGAATGAGTTAATTTGATATAGCATATTGTGTTGTTGTTGTAATGTGTAAAGATGGAAGGAAATGCATGAAAATATGTAAAGAAGTGGTTGTGGCCGAATAGTAGGTGTTTTGGTAAGCTATGGTAAATTGATGTAAATTGACATTCTAGTTGTTGTTGCTATGGAATATGTGACGTAAAATGAAAGTTGTTGTTGAAGCCAACGAATGTGCATGATGATGAAATGTATGGTTGTTGTTGGAATTGAAGGTTTCGGATAAAGTAGTATGTTGTTTGAGTTGATGGAAGAATATGTGAATTGAATTGAATTAAATTGGATTGGATTGGATATTGAAGTGTTGCTACAATAAGTGTTGGTACTGTTGATAGCTTGGCCGGGTTGAATTCCCGGATTGTTGTTGATTAAAATAAGCCGAGTTGGAATCTCGGGGATGGTGTATTTACAGAGGAAATGCTGCCGAAATTTCAGCAGATAACAAGTAAATGTATTTGAAAGGTTAAGACAAGTACGCGGTAATGAATCTAATGATTGTGTCAATCGTCTTGAATGTAGACTAGCGGCAACAAGTTTGGACGAATAAGCGTAGCTAGTAAGGCACGGCGTAGGTATGTTAAGGCTCGTCCCTTCTCTTTCTATGGCATGATTCATATGTGAGATGTGTTAAACGTTTCCATAACGATTTCATTTTCAAAAGCTAGAAGTAATGGTTTTAAAATATGATTTCCTTCCTAAAAGTTCACAAATGTTTTCCAAAATATTCATTTTTCTCCAAAATCCAAGTTTTACGATTTTGAAAGTTTTTTATGACTAAAACAACGACTATGATTTTATGATGACAATGATGATGCCGGATATGAGAAAATGTCTATGATGAATATGTCAAGGATATGTTCTTACCATGAATACGACGATATGAAATGTTAAGTCGTTTTTTGGATAACGACTAATTTAAAGATTCCAATTATACGAACGATGTCTTATGATCTTTGCTTTTATGTTTCCTCACGATGTTACTCTCCATTGATAGTCTCGCCTTATATTAATAGTCCCTTCAAGGTGAGACAAAGTCATGATGATTAATCCATAATGTAATCGGAGGTTTCCGACCTTACGTCACTCCGATAAAGTTATAATTTTTGATTGGGCTCCAATGTATGCTTATGATGGATGTTACACTAGCCTAGAGGGCCGGGCATGACCACCACTACGGTAAGCGTAGTGGGCAGCACATAACCACACTGGCCTAGAGGGCCGGGCACGACCACCACTACGGTAAGCGTAGTGGGCGGCGTATGATTACACTGGCCTATTTGGCCGGGCACGATCCCCACTAGTGGCGCTGCAAGAGGTTTACCCCGGACGCGGGCTAATGATGTTATGTGATTCAGACAGGCTATGGATGCATATAAGAGTAATAGTAAGCATGCATGACTCCGCCTTAAGAGGCACTCAGATGTACAGACTACTTTTACAGTACAGGATATGTTCTACAGTTCCATTCTGTTATTACTCATGAGTACAGTTTTTACTATGTTACTATTCATGCCTTACATACTCAGTACAATGCTCGTACTGACCCCTCTTCTTCGGGGGCTGCGTTCATGCCGCGCAGGTACACCCAGATGGACAGAAGCCAGGATAGAAGACGTTCCAGCGGAGTTGGCAGGCCCCACTTGTTCTTGGAGTGCTGCCGAGTCAGAGCTTATATGCTAGGATCTCTGGATTGAAGTTAGAGACTTTGCAGACAGAGTCATGAGTGTAGTATGTCAGTTCGGACAGCGGCCTCATCAGCCAACGCGTCCTGTTGTCTTATGTTTCAAATAAAAAAAATAAAAAAAAAATCTGGAGGCTTATCTACGTTTTCTATTACTTGTTGTCGTAAGGGAATTTTTGAAAGATTTGATATGTAATAAGAGTCAGCGGGTTCGCTCGGCTCCAAACATGGGGTCGGGTGCCCATCACACCCTAGTAAAGTCGGGGTGTGACACGCATTTCTAGCCAGCGAGTCAAACTCCAAACTGTACTCCCGGACGCTCCTGCCCCGCTGCTTCAACAGCAGGAATTTGTCTACTCTGGCTCGCCGTACCTGCGGAGGCGTAAATGGGCCGAAAGGCCTCGCAAACTCGTCCCCTACGGTCGGAGGGTCACCCTCACCGCCTCGGACAATACCCAGGACTCATACCAATTTGCGGCTACATCCCGCCCGGTACGATGCCATCTCACCGACTCGAGATCGGTCGCCTTAATCAACCGTAATGTACGCGACATCGTCTTCGATAAACTCATGAGGGTCCTGCGGGCTTCGACCCGAAAAACTCGTGGATTACATGTCGAAACTCACGGGCCCTCGAGCGCTCACGCCGTCGGGTCCGATCACCCCCCCCAAGCACGCGGGCACCTCGTCCTGCTACCAATCGGGTCAGTAACTATACCGCCTCGCGCATAGCCCCATCATCTGCCCCTGGCTGGGGAGCTGGAGGCGCGGGCACTCGAACCTCGGGAGCTGGCGGTGGAGCCGCCCCGGCACCCGCGGCGTGCGGCCGCTCCAAACCCTCTCGGTACCGGGTGGTGTAGCCAGGGCGGGCTGTCGGGGGCACAATATCTGGTACGGGCGCGGCAAAGACGGGCCCCAGTAACTCGCGGCTCCGGCTGGTCTCACCAAACCGCTTTGTGAGACTTGCCCTTCGGGGCCGTGGCCTTCCTCGGAGGCATCGGCGAAAACATGACATTTTGTCGGAGGAAAAGTCATCCCGATAACACGGCTATCGCACGATCTAAGATCGAAGCAAAGATAACATCCTAAATGTCTCGTAGCCTCTCGTTTATAGATGTGGTGCACAACACACCGATAAACAAGAATCTACTAGACACGGTCTGTAGACATTCCGAGGACGAACTGCTCTGATACCACTTCTATCACGACCCAACCCCGTAGGTCGTGACTAGTGCCCGAGCTGGGCACCCAAACACAATCATTAGTCCGAATCACATACAGATAGCTTATACGGACGCAAATATCAAACATTGTCTCAGATTATATCAAACCGTCGCAAACACATCTCAAACACAACCGTATATATACCAAAAGCCGGCAAGGCTATCAAATGGCGCATCGGCCCAAAATATATACAAATGCAAGCCGACGAGGTGCGCCACGGTGAATGGGATCGCCCGGAACATATAACATACAAACACAACTGTACAAAATGGGCATAACCCACATACATGTCTACAGACCTCTAAACAGACCAACAGAATTATATGACGGGACAGGGCCCTGCCGTACCCCTGAATAAATATATACAAATGCAACGAACGAATGTATACCAAAATGTGGGCTCCGAATAAGGGAGCACTCCAAACAAAGCAGAAAGGGTGTCCTAGGCGGCGGATCACCAACCGTACGTACGTACTGCCTACGGGCATGAAACGTTAAAGCCCCGAAGAAAGGTCATGCGAAATATACCGAGTATGCAAAGTAGAAAATGTAGTAAACGAATCTGAGTCATAATCGAAACAGAAGTACAGGAAGTAAATGCATTTCCATACTATCAAAATATTTATTTTCAAAATACAAATCATGCATAGGGCTCAGAAAATATGGTCGCCCGCCCGTCATCGGCGCCATAACACAGCATAACACCAGAAAGTTTCAAATCTCCGTATCCCCGTCACACATCATAACACAAAGATAACGCCATACACGCAACACCAAATGTAAGAGAAACCCGGCCCTCTAGCGGGGGCTCGGTGAACCATCAACACAAGATAACACCGGAGTATAACAAAGTGCGCGCGACAACGGAGCCGGCCGGGACTCGGCGAAAGATATAACAGAATGCACGAACGGAGTCGTGAGTAACCATATGCATAAAATCATTATCATAGACTCAAATAATAAGTAAAATGACCATACTTAGAGATCGGAATAATAACCAAATCAAATTCTTTCAAAAGTCATCGAGATTACAAAGAAGAGTCGCGGGACCCACGGACGGGTGTCGACCGAGCGGGCCCGCCTATGAAAAACATACTCATCATACACCATACAATCACCTACGAGCATATCGAGGCAATCCGAGCCTTTCTGTGAAAGATACGGGCGTTCGTAGTTACGGAACTTTTTAAAACAAACTTTTTATGCAACATTTGGAAATCAATTATTTCAAAGACATAGAGGCCAATATTTCATCATATAAAACATGCGAATTCCAAGAAACGAATAAGAGTCATAAACATGCTCGGATTGCGAGAATCGAATTTCCTCGAGGCTCGTGTCATAGCCTTCTTGTAACTAAGGCATGCCAAAGAAGAAAGGATTGAGCTTTACATACCTCAAACGCTCTCCAAGCTACTCCAAACTCAAGCTAATGTCAACCTACGTCTCGGGCTGCCCAAGGTCTACAAATAAGTCATAATATGCCAAACATTAGCCATAGGCATTTAGGCATTTAATTCCAAATTAGCCCTTAATTCTACAAAAATTTGGGCAACATTTCTCCTGTAAATAGGCCAACCCCGAGAATTTAACTCGGCCAAATCAACAACAACAACAACAACCAACCTAGCAACATTAATAATCAATACGGAAAGCATTCTAACATTAAATACTCTCTTTTACATCATTCAACAACATTCATAATATTCAATTCAACGGCTTACCTTCAAGCCAACATCAACGCTTATACATTCAATTACTAACCCGAACCCATACCAACAACATTCAAGATCATCTTAAACAATTCATACAACATTCGCAACAATCCAACAATTGCTCCAAGTTACCCAAAAACAGTCCCCAAACTCGAGAACCTCACTATAACACACTCCTCATTTCCAAATCATGACTTGCACCAACAATTTACATTCTAACAATGCTATTCTCATCAATATACAAATTACATCGAATGCACAATAACCTTCAAATCAGCCCATACAATTACAACATCAATCTTGAGTCATTAAACTCTCATTTCCAACATAGAATTCATCAACAACTAAAATACTAACGATAATTTGTTCATTCTCAATCTACACAAAGGGGACCTATTCGGCCAACACCATACAAACACATATAGATGATTTTCACTCTTTTCTTCCCACTACACAACTAAACATGCTACATAAAATCATTTCATCATCCCAACACAACCCACACACCTACACGGCCAAACCTCATACACATGGCCTCAACTCCAACATACTATATTTCATGAATTTCATCCATTTTAACATACTACAACATACATACAACATTCATAACACATTAAACATGATCAATTCTTACCTTTCTTCTTCAACTTCACAAATAGGCTAGGGTTTGCAAGGATGAAAACTAGCGGTTTGATCCCTCTAACAACACTTTCACGCTACTTAGGGACCTCCAATTAGTGGATTTGTATCAAAGAAAATACTTCCACGCTACTTAGGGACCTCCAATTAGTGGATTTGTATCAAAGAAATAATTTTAGGATGGCTCAAATTGAACTTCAATTTTCAAGGTCTTGGCCGAGAGTTGAGCTTGTTGCTCTTCAACTTCTTGATATTTTTTCTAAGTGTAGAATGAATATAGATGACTTAGAAGTCATCTTTTAAGCTTCCACTTAAATTGCACAAGTGTCCATGGCCCACACACATGTGTTGGACCAATCAAAATTGTCCACAAAGTGTGTGGGACCATTTCAAGGTCACACGGCCAAGGGCCACAAATTGCATGATTTTCAACTTCCAATTATATCACTTTTGGTCCCAAATTTTCCTAAGTGTTCCATGCCAACAAATTCATGAACAACTTATGACTCAAAATAAAATCGAAGGTCCAAAAGTCTCAACTTTGTATCCCGGAATGGTTTTGTCCCTAACTTATCATAGTTAAACCGGATGGTCCCAATGTACAAAAATGGGACATAACAATATATATATATACATAAGTTGTACAATATATATATATATATATATATTGGTATATAAGAATAAGACTAAGTAAGTATTTGATAAGAAGAACGAAGGTTTAGCAAGGACAAGGCGGTTGTGACATTTCGGCGATACTACGGAAAAATGTAACGATGGTTTAAGCCAATTACAAAAATAGAATTAGTGTTGAGGACGGACGAGGCACAGCTATGGTTGAACTAAGGATCTGTTGCGATCTTACGGAGGTAAGATAAGAGAAGGGAAGACAAGGTGGAACATAAGGATTAGTAAAGCGACGAGGTGTCTCGTGGGCTAGTCTGGATACCTTCGTATATTTTTGCAGAGATTGCAACGTAAGGTGGGACAGGAGAGTGAAGGGCGAGAAAGATCTTCGAGCTAAAGGTACAGAAAGGATATCGGCAAGGAGAAATGAACCCAAAAGGACATTCGGAATAACAGTGACAGTTGGAGTAAAAAGGAACAGCGAGGAGTAGTTGGAAAGACTTTTGAAGGGAAGAGAGAATCTTTTTGCTCTCATAAAGGAAAATAAAAGAGTACACCGGATGTTAGGAGAAGGTTTATGGACCACTAAGAAATCCAAACGTGGGAATATATGCTATGGAACCACGGGAAGTATCAACGTGAAACTGTATATAACTATAATAATAAGAAGTCTGCATCGGAAAGCCAACAAGGAATAAGGACTGATGAAAGGATAGCCAAGACTACGATAGTGGAGATAAATATTTAAATAAGAGTGAGATACTAGCTAAATTCCGGTCAAATACACGAGGGCTGAGAAGTAGAAGAAGTGCATTGCAGGCAATAAAGGGATTAAGTAAAGATGAGGAAGGAATATAATCGATGAATGAGATTGCACGCCGTGGTGATAAAGGAAACCCCCCAAGATCCTTAGCTGACCGCACGAGACTAGTTGAACATTCGAGGACGAATGTTCTAAAGGGGGGAAGGATGTTATACCTCGCATTTTGTACATTTGAATATTCCGAGTTAATGGCGGGAAGTTAAGGACAAGGTTATAATTTTTTTTTAGAATGTATAAGTTGCGTATTCATCCTTTTTATTGGAATGGAGCATTAAGGGTAAATTTGGGATAAGGAGAAATTGGAGGCTAAAATTTGGAAAAAATGATTTCATGAAATGGCCAAAAGGCCAAGGTGGCCGTGGGCCCCACCCACATATTGGCCAATATTTTCATGCCATGGAATGGCACAAGTGGTCATCTCATATTTGTGGGGGACATATATATATATAGACAAAGGTGACAAGGTAGGAAAAAAATTATTCATCTTTTATGATTTAAAGAATAATCTAGAAAATTGGAGAAAATTTGAGAAAGAAAAGAGGCCACACCATATATATATATATATATATATATATATATATATATATATATATATACATGTGATGAAAAATCAAGACAAGAAGTCATCTTTTGTTCCTCTAGAAATATGAAGAAACATGAAGAAAAGCATGGAGAGCCATTCGGCCAAGGGGCTGGCCGAATGGGGTCTCAAATATTTGGCCATGAAAAATTATTCTCTCCTTGTTTCTCTACTAATTGAAAGGCCCTCGTCAACGTGGTGTAGTCGTTGGAGCAATTAAATTGTTCGTTGGGGTCATGAACACTCTAGCTTGAGTGAAGAAACCAAGTGGAGAAAGGTAAGATTCAATCTCTTCTTCCATGTGTTATGCATGGTTTGTGGATGTTGTGGAGTGTGGAAATGAATGGAATTCATGAAAATATGGTGTGTGTGTGCTTGGTCGAATATATGTAGTGTGGTGTAAAAGTGTAGAACTAATTTTATGTAGTGTTTTGGTTGTTGTTTGTTGTGGATTATGTAATGAAAGTGAAGGTTTGATGACTCAAATGGAAGTCGTAATTGTTGTGGGCTGATTTAGAACATAATGTGATTTTAATATAGTTGCTTGAATTGATGAAAATGATGTTGCTAACGTATGGAATTGTTGATATAGTTTATGAATTCGGAAGAATGAAAAGTGTTGCCATTGCTCTTATGGAATATGGTAAGTTTCGGGTGACATTACATGTTGGTCGGGCTGTTGGGATGTTGTGTGGATTGCTTGAAATGTTCTTGAATCGTGTTTGGATGGTCTCGGATTAACACTTGAACGTATGCTCAATGATGTTGGGTTGGATGCACGTAACGTATTTGAATATAAATGGAATGTTGTCGAATTGTGTAGAAAGGAATTATTAATGTTAGAATGCGTTTTGAATCACTTATGGATATTGTTAGTATGGTTGTTGGTTTGGTTGTTGTTGATTTGGCCGAGTTGAATTCTCGGGGATGTTGAAGTTATAGGGGAAATTTGCCGAAATTTTTGTAGACAAAGTGTTAATTTGGAATTGGATTCTTAAGGGTTATGGCTAATGGGTGATACTTAATGACATTATTGTAGATCGTGAGAAGTCGAGACGTAAGTTCGGATTAGCTTAGGAAGCGGCTAAGTTATGTAAAGCTCACCCCTTCTTTCTTTGGCATGTCTTACTTGAAAATAAGTTATGGCACGAATTACGAGGTAACTCTATTCTGGTGATCCGAGCATGTTTATGAATATTATTGGCTTCTTGATATCCGTATTCTTAATGTGGTCAAATCATGGTCCGTATGTCACTCGTATAATTAAATTTCAAAAATTGCACAAAGGTTTTGTTTTCAAAAGAGTTTTGCTCCTAAACGGTTCCGAAACTACGAACGTCCGTAACTTTCACAGAAGGGCTCGGATCGCTTCGATTTGTTCATAGAAAGTTCTGAAGTGAATAATGTTCGTAACTTTCCGAGGTGGACTCGGATTGATTTGATGTATGGCTATGATCTCTACGACACTTTGATATACTCATGACATATGATATGTTTCCGAGTAATGTCCGAAAGCCATTTGATATAACCATTGTCCGGACTTTCAAATGACACTTCGATTTGATTACTTCATTGATTCTATGGAATGATTTATGTGCATATGGTTTCTCACTACTCTGCTCGTGCAAGCTCAATATGTCATTCACCGAGTCCCGGGCCGGGTACGTATTCGTGCACATACCTTTGCATTGTTCACCGAGTCCCGAAAGGGCCGGGTACGGTATATGCTGATATGATTATTCACCGAGTCCCGAAAGGGCAGGGTACGATCGAGTCCCGAAAGGGCCGGGTACGACCGAGTCCCGAAAGGGCCGGGTACGGTATATGATGCTATGATTATTTACCGAGTCCCTCACTAGAGGGCCGGAACACGCTATTCACCGAGTCCCTCACTAGAGGGCCGGGTACGGTATGTATATATACGTATATAGACATGCATACATGATTATGATATGATTTTGCTTACCGAGTCTCTCACTAGAGGGCCGGGTACGGTATATATGTACGATGAGATGATGACATGATTATGATATGATTTTACCTACCGAGTCCCTCACTAGAGGGCCGGGACACGCTATATGTTTCTACGATGATTTTATAACATTGATATGCATGATACATGTTTTTAAAAGCAAGTCTTATGATTTTCGGTACTCTTTACTTCGGTATGATCCCGCTTATTATGTTTCATGCTTTACATACTCAGTACATATTCCGTAGACCCCCTCTTCGGGGGCTGCGTTTCATGCCGCGCGGTACACCCAGGTGAGTCAAGATATTAGCGGAAGATGTCCCGGCCGGGATTGGCGAGCTCCATTTTCTCCGGAGTCTTTTGCCGAGTCAGAGTATTATGTTATGGTATCATGTTCTATATTAGAGACTTTGCAGACAGTGTCGTGGGTATAAGATGTCGGTTATGTAAGCGGCTATGTAAGCCGATGTATTATTATGCATTGTATTATATGTTTCATATGTTACAGACTTTATTTGATTCGAGAAAGGTAAAAAGTATATTGTTCTTCGAAAAATTTTCATTATGTATTTGTGTCACGATTTGAGGGCCAGCATAATTATAAGTATTGCGAGAGTCAGCGGGTTCGCTCGGCCCTAAATAAGGGTCGGGTGCCCATCACACCCTAACGGATTAAGGGTGTGACAATAGGAGCTCCATTCAAACCTCCATTGTACCAAACCTTTGACAAAAAGCTGCAGAGATCACCCTTGCAACCCAAGGGGACTGGACTAGGGTTCACATTGAATCTGAACCTGTTACACCTCGAAAAATTTTCCGTTAACGTACAGTGAGTAGACTAACGAAGGGTATGACGTATGCAATGTTTTCATAAGTAAGGAATAGCATTTGATGACCCTAAACGAGATTTCAAAGACATTTTAGGTAAGGAAAGAAAGCTGTTAAGGAAAGCAAGTCATATGTTGTGTGTCGGACAAGATTTACGAGCATCGAATTAATGAGAGTCTCATGATGATTTGAGGAAGATTCATAACATCCCTTAGATTGGTATTGAGGTGCTAAACAAGTGTCAAGAAGGTTCCATAAGGACTGGAGATCAAACGAGTCAACGAGAATGATTTTGGAACCACTGGGCATTATACGGCCCAACATACTGGCCGTATAAATTATACTGGCCGTATGTCTGGCCATATAATCAGCCCAGAATGGCATGTCTCTCTGGACCAAATCTACGGCCAGACATACGGTCAGTATAATTTATACGGACCGTATGTTAGTCCGTAGATTTCGATCGGGATAGGTTTTAAAATGATATAAGGGATCTCTCTCTCATTTTATTTCATTTCATTTTTACTCCACAATCAAGAAACCTCTAGAATATTCTTCACTCTTCATCCACAAGAATTCAAAGGAAATTGATGATCAACTTCACCAAACCAACAAAAATCAAGAGTGTGAAAACCATTAAAGTTCATCTAAGTCAAGAAATCCCATTGGAAGTGAATTAGGGTTTTGGTGCAAGAAGGGTATTTCCACTCAAGGCCTGTTCCTACACTATCTAAGGTAAGTTTTATGGTATTTTCATATTGTTCAAGGTGTTGAGACGTTGAAACACTTGGATTGTAGAAGAATATAGAAAATGGGTCATAAATGTGGGAATAGTGTCATTGTTGAGCCATAGCTTGGAATGAATCATGAATATGGATATGTTGTGATTATAAATATGTTATGAATGACATTTAGAACACGGGATAAGCATTGTATGTGCGAAAACGTAATAGTGAACTATGACCATGATTATGGAGAATTTGAAGTGAAATTATGAAATGTGGATAATGCAAATGAATGATGATTGTTGTTTATGATATTGTGATTGTTGTTATGAATGTTTGGGAGTTGATATGGAATATGGAGGAAGTCGTATAAACAGAGGAAATGCTGCCCAATTTTCTCTAGCTTTAGTAAGCACATTCTTATAATTGTTTAGCTAATGTCGATACGAATTCTCTTGAAGGTAGAACGTGTGAATTAAAGGAGAACAAGCAAGCGATAGATTAATTAAACGGAAAAGGTATGTGAGACTAGTCCTTTCTTTCTAAGGCATGAATTTCCTCCTTCTTCATGAATCTCCTATCTTCAAGAAAACTAAGAGTCCTTGTTCATGAATAGCCATATGAGATAAGAGGTACACTATGAGTACGATAATGATGATGATAAGCTTAAGTCTAAAGATTCTAGAGTCCATAATATGATGTTCCTATAAAGCTAATGATGCTATCTATAATCCATTGATGTTGATCATTATATACACTCACCTTGTATGCTAATTCCTTCAAGGTGAGGCAGAATGTTTATGAATGCTCCATAATGGAATCGGGGGTTCACGACCTTACATCACCCCGATAAAGTATCGTTGTCCTTGAGTCTCCATGCATGTATTACGATGAGTATATTATGATGAGTATATTGTGATGAGTATATTATGATGAGTATATGATGATGATGTTACACCGCGCCTATATGGCCGGGCAGTCACCGCTAAGGCGGGCAGCGTATACACCATAGCCAAATGGCATGGGCAGAGACCACTAGTGGGCGGCATGAGATGGTACCCCAGACGCGGGAGGCCTGGACGCAGGATAATGCTAATGATTATCACACTGTACCTATATGGTCGGGCAACTTATACATATATGCATACATGATATGATCATGATTATGAAAGTAAGCCAGCATGCATAATTTCTTTTATGATTCACAGTCAGTTACATATTGCTCCTCATTTGATGCTTCCCTATTCCATTGATGTATTACTATTGTTGATGCCTTACATACTCAGTACAATGTTCATACTGACGTCCGTTTTCTTTGGACGCTGTGTTCATGCCCACAGGTAGACAGGGAGGGGATCCGACTCGTAGGAGCTATTAGCGGATTGAGAGCACCCCATTATTCCGGAGGTGCCATTGAGTTATTCTTTTGATGTATATATTCATGTTTTGGGCATGACGGGGTCCTGTCCCGTCCCTATGTCTAGCACTCTAGTAGAGGCTCGTAGATGCGTAGATGTGGG
The DNA here is from genome assembly GCF_029784015.1 of Lycium ferocissimum. Taxonomy (NCBI): domain Eukaryota; kingdom Viridiplantae; phylum Streptophyta; class Magnoliopsida; order Solanales; family Solanaceae; genus Lycium; species Lycium ferocissimum. Next base: position 29,511 of record NW_026726991.1, read on the forward strand.
TAGTATGGTCTCATAGTTCCTCATTGTATGTGTATATATATATATATATATATATATATATATATATATATATATAATTTTGATAGCCGAAGGGCTTATGCATATAAAGTGAATATGTTTCAAATGATATTAGTTTTCCATGGTTATGAGCACATGAAATATGAATGAAAGCAGATGAGTAATAGAAGGAGTGGTGCTCGGTGGTTAGCCCCAGGTGCCCGTCATGGCCCTAGTCGGGTCGTGACAAAAGTGGTATCAGTGCAGTTCAGTCTTAGGAAGTGTCTACGAGCCGTGTCTAGTAGAGTCTTGTTTATAGTATGTTGTGCGCCACGCTAATAAACAGGAGGCTACAGGGCATTTAGGAAAAATGACCATCTTTCATCTTAAGAGATCGTGCGATAGAGCTGTGTTATAAGACTTTTCCCTCCCTAATAGTGTGCTATGGTTTCAGAAATGCTGCCAAAGGGAAAAGCTAAAGCCGCCCAGAAGGGCAAGAAAACGATGAAAAGGCGGGCAGAAAGAGAGCTGAGGCTCCATCTAATGCTTTTTCCACCCCGCCTATTACAGAAGAGCAAGAAGGGGCATCAGCTCCAGCTCCTATGCCTCCAGTCCCTTCACCGGCTACTTCGAGTTAACAAGTGACCAAAGCTATTTATTTATTAACGTAGTTAGTTGCCGCCCAGGCACAGCGGCAGAATGCAACCCCAAGTGATCGGTCAGCTAGTACCAGAGCCCGTGATTTAATGAGTTTGAATCCTCCGGAGTTTTTCAGGTCAAAGCCGGATGAAGACCCGCAAGGCTTTATTGATGAGATGTTGAGGGCATTAAAGATTATTCATGCCTCTGAGACTGAATCTGTGGAGTTGGCATCGTATAGACTCCGGGACGTGGTAGTCTTATGGTTTAATAATTGGATAGCATCAAGAAAAGAGAATGCCCCTCCTCCGATTTGGCAAGAATTCATAGATGCTTTCATTCGCCACTATTTGCCACCCGAGGTCCGCCGAGATAGAGCGGACAGATTCCTAAATTTCAAACAAGAAAATATGAGTGCCCGGGAGTATAACCTCCAATTTAATTCATTGGCTAGATATGCCCCGACTATGGTGGCCGATATGGGAGATCGGGTGCATAGATTTGTAAGTGGCCAATTTTCTCTAGCTTTAGTAAGCACGTTCTTATAATTGTTTAGCTAATGTCGATATTAATTCTCTTGAAGGTAGAACGTGTGCATTAAAGGAGAACAAACAAGCGATAGATTAATTAAATGGAAAAGGTATGTGAGGCTAGTCCTTTCTTTCTAAGGCATGAATCTTATGGCATGAATTTCCTTCTTCTTCATGAATCTCCTATCTTCAAGAAAACTAAGAGTCCTTGTTCATGAATAGCCATATGAGATAAGAGGTACACTATGAGTACGATAATGATGATAATAAGCTTAAGTCTAAAGATTCTAGAGTCCATGATATGATGTTCCTATAAAGTTAATGATGCTATCTATAATCTATTGATGTTGATCATTATATACACTCACCTTATATGCTAATACCTTCAAGGTGAGGCAAAATGTTTATGAATGCTCCATAATGGAATCAGGGGTTCACGACCTAACGTCACCCCGATAAAGTATAGTTGTCATTGAGTCTCCATGCATGTATTATGATGAGTATATTATGATTAGTATATGATGATGATGTTACACCGCGCCTATATGGCCGGGCAGTCACCGCTAAGGCGGGCAGCGTATAAACCATGGCCAAATGGCATGGGCAGACACCACTAATGGGCGGCATGAGATGGTACCCCGGACGCGGGAGGCCTGGACACAGGCTAATGCTCATGATTATCACACCGTACCTATATGGTCGGGCAGCTTATACATATATGCATACATGATATGATGATGATTATGAAAGTAAGCCGGCATGCATCATTTCTTTTATGATTCACAGTCAGTTACAGATTGCTCCTCATTTGATGCTTCCCTATTCCATTGATGTATTATTATTGTTGATGCCTTACATACTCAGTACAATGTTCGTACTGACGTTCGTTTTCTTTGGACGCTGTGTTCATGCCCACAGGTAGACAGGGAGGTGATCCAGACTCGTAGGAGCTATTAGCTGATTGAGAGCACCCCATTATTCCGGAGGTGCCATTGAGTTATTCTTTTGATGTATATATTCATGTTTTGGTCACGACGTGTTACACCTTAGGAAATTCCCCCTTACCGTACAGTGAACGAACTCTCTTGAAGGTAAAGACGAGGACATCAAAGGAGGACGAGCAAGCCATAAAGTAGTTAACGACAAGAGGTATGTGAGGCATTACCCTTCCTTCCAAGGCATGAATCTTAAATATAATTTCCCTCTTCCTTCACGGATCTTTTATGTTCCTAGATATGAAATGTCTACGTCCATGAGTAACGAGACTGGATAAGAAACACGTTATGAATGCAACAAAGACTCTAGAGACCACGATATAATGTTCCTATGAGTTCAATGATGAGGATCACGATACATTGGCAATTCTTCTTATATGTACTCGCCTTAAATCGTAAAATTCCTCCAAGGTGAGATATGACTCTTATGATATTCCATAACATGACCGGGGGTTTACGACCTTACGTCACCCCGACATAAACCTAGCCGCTCTCAAGCTTAATGTATGTGCATGTGTATGTAACTAAGAATGTTAATGGCACCAAGTGTATGAAATGCATGGTATGTGTGATAATATGATTCCACCGTGCCTAATTGGCCGGACATGTCACCGCTACGGCGGGCTGCTATGGTTCCACCGCACCGAGAAAAGGGCGGACATGTCACCACTAGTGGGCTGCGCAGGATGGTTACCCGGACGCGGGTAACGACATAATGACGTATGATTGATGTATCGATGCTTGCATGCTATGATAATGTATGTGATGTATTTATGTATGATGAACGTACGCGGCGGTTCATATGTAAAGATGGTACGGGTTATGCCCTCATCTCATGATTTACGATTTCCAGGTTATGTTTGTTTCATTTCTGCCTTACATACTCAGTACAATGTTCGTACTGACGTCCCTTTTCCTTGGACGCTGTGTTCATGCCCACAGGTAGGCAAGGAGACGGTGCTGATCCCTAGGAGTCAGTGGCTGATTTGTGAGCACTCCATCGTCCGGAGGTGCTTTGATTATTCTTTTGGTACATATTTGTATATTCACATTTTGGGCATGACGGGGTCCTATCCCATCTATATGTCTAGTATCCCATTAGAGGCTCGTAGTCACGTATGTGTGGGTAGTATGGCCCCATGGTCTCCATATATATGTATGTGTATTTGTATATATATTATTTTGATAGCCGAAGGGCTTATGTTTATAAAAGTTAACGTATCCCAGAAAATGACAGTCTTATATGATTACGAGTATATAGTATGAATGATAGCAGATAAGCGGTAATATGAGCGGTGTTCGGTGGTCAGCCCCGGATACCCGTCGCGGCCCGTAGCTCGGGTCGTGACAAAGTGGTATCAGAGCAGTTCAGTCCTAGGAAGTGTCTACGAGCCGTGTCTAGTAGAGTCTTGTTTATGGTGTGTTGCGCGCCACACCAATAAACAGGGGGCTACAGGACATCTAGGAAAAATGACCATCCTTCTTTCTATGAGATCGTGCGATAGAGCCAAGTATAAGATGAGATTCCTTCCTAATAAATATGTTGTGGTTTCAGATATGCCTCCAAAGGGAAAAGCTAAAGCCGCCCAGAAGGGCCCGACTACGACAAAGAGGCGGGCAGAAAGAGGCGGGCAGAAAGGGAGCCGCCTACGAATATAGATGAAGGAGAGTCACATCACGAGGCTCCATCTAATGCCTCCACTACTCCTCCTATCACAGAAGGACAAGAAGGGGCTTCTGTTCCAGCTCCTATTCCTCCAGTTCCTCCACCGGCCGCTTCGGGTCAACAAGTAGCTGAGGCTATTAATCTATTGACACAATTGGTTGCCGCCCAGGCCCAAAGGCAAAATGCGGGCCCAAGCGATCGATCAGTTAGTGCTAGAGCCCGAGACTAAATCCTCCGGAATTCTTTGGGTCAAAGCCGGATGAGGACCCACAAGGTTTCATTGACGAAATGCTGAGGACGTTGCAGATTATCCATGCTTCGGAGACCGAATCAGTGGAGTTGGCGTCATATAGGCTCCGAGATGTGGCGGTCTTATGGTTTAATAATTGGAGGGCATCGAGGCAAGAAAATGCGCCTCCTCCCGTGTGGCAAGAATTTGTTGATGCTTTCATTCGCCACTACTTACCACCTGAGGTCCGCCGGGCTAGAGCGGACAGATTTCTGAATTTAAAGCAAGGGAATATGAGCGCCCGGGAGTACAGCCTTCAATTCAACTCTTTGGCGAGGTACGCCCCTACAATGGTAGCCGATATGGGCGACAGGGTATACAGGTTTGTGAGTGGCTTAGGACCCCATCTATTTAAAGATTGTTTGACAGCTTCACTACAAGACGGGATGGACATTTCCCGAATCCAGGCTCATGCCCAAAATCTTGAGGGGCAGCAACCCCCGCAGAGGGGTGATCGCGACACTGATAGAGGGCAAGGCAAACGGGCAAGATCGATGGGCGCAGGAGGTGATTTTAGGGGTGGATCGAGGCAAACTTATTCTGGGCACTCAAGCCAGTCAGTGACGAGTGCACCTCCCCGGGTTGCAGGCAGGAGATCCGATCGTTCTTATCGTTCGGGACGGGGTCGAGTTCGAGACCCCGGGTTCTCGTTTGGGGGAGATTACAGTCAGGGGAGACCACCAGTTCCCTGATGCAGCCAGTGCAGGAAATTGCACTCAGGGCCATGTCGCCAGGGCACGGATGCATGTTATGTTTGTGGGCAGGTAGGACACTTGATGAGAGACTGTCCCTCGAGATATGGCAGAGGTGGGACCCAACCCACAGGGTCAGCAGCAGGCTCCGCTTCAGTGCGTTCTACGGGGCAGACTCCCCAGGATCTCGAAGGCCGAGCGAGAGGGCCGCGGGGGAGCATCTCGCCGAGGTGCCACACGGCCCGATTATATGCTTTAGCGGACGGCGAGGATCTCGAGTCGTCACCGTACGTGGTTACAGGTATATTGTCTGTATTCTCTCATGATGCGTATGCATTGATAGATCCCGGGTCTACACTGTCCTATATTACTCCATATGTTGCTAATCGTATTGGGGTGAAGCCCGAGCCGATTAAACCTTTCGAGGTATCTACTCCGGTTGGTGATCCGTGATAGCGAAACAAGTGTACAAAGATTGTATAGTTATGATATGTGATCGTCGGACCAAAGCCGATTTAGTTGAGCTAGAAATCGGATTTCGATGTAATTATGGGCATGGATTGATTGGCCTCATGCTACGCCAATGTTGACTGCCGACTGAAAATAGTTCGATTTCAATTTCCGGGAGAGCCCGTGCTCGAATGGAAAGGTAACACGGCAACGCCGAGAGGTAGGTTTATTTCCTACCTTAAGGCCAGAAAGATGATCGCCAAGGGCTATATTTATCATTTAGTCCGAGTTCATGATACCAAAGCAACATCGCCAACTTTTCAATCCGTTCGGTGGTGAATGAGTTTCCGGATGTATTTCCGGATGAACTTCGGTCTTCCTCCGGAAAGGAGATTGACTTCACCATTGATGTGTTGCCGGATACCGACCCTATTTCTATTCCCCTTATCGAATGGCACCGGCGAGTTGAAAGAGTTAAAAGCGCAGTTGAAAGATTTGCTCGAGAAGGGATTCATCAGACCCAGTTCATCCCCGTGGGGAGCGCCAGTGTTATTTGTGAAAAAGAAAGATGGCTCCCTACGAATGTGTATTGATTATAGGCAGCTGAACAAGGTGACGATAAAGAACAGGTATCCGCTTCCAAGAATTGATGATTTGTTCGATCAGTTACAAGGTGCTAAATGGTTTTCCAAGATAGATCTACGATCGGGCTACCATCAAGTGAGAGTCAGAGAAGAGGACATTCCCAAAACAGCCTTCAGAACAAGATATGGTCACTATGAATTCCGAGTGATGTCGTTCGGATTAACTAATGCCAGCGAGTGTTTATGAGCTTAATGAATAATGTGTTCCGGCCGTTCTTGGATCTCTTTGTGATAGTATTTATCGATGATATCCTGGTATATTCTCGTACAGAATCAGAACATGCGGATCATTTAAGAATTGTTCTGGGCGTTCTCCGAGCCCGGGAGTTATATGCAAAGTTCTCAAAATGTGAGTTTTGGCTAAATTCTGTGGCATTTTTGGGCCATGTTATCTCGGATGACGGTATCCGGTCGACACTCAGAAGATTGAAGCGGTGAAGACTTGGCCAAGACCTACGACGCCTACGAGAGGTTCGTAGTTTTACGGGTTTGGCGGAGTTATTATAGAAGATTCGTAGAGGGCTTTTCATCTATCTCGGCCCCATTGACGAAGTTAACCGTGAAGTCGGCCAAATTCCGGTGGAATGACGCTTGAGCGCGAGCTTCCAAGAGTTGAAAGACAAAGTTGACCTTAGCCCGATCTTGACACTCCCCGAAGGACCGGATGGTTATGTGGTATATTGCGACGCTTCTGGTGTGGGGCTGGGATGTGTGTTAATTGTTATATCCCGTATTTTGAACAACGGGACAGAATGAGTAAATTATGATAAGTTAGGGAAAGACCATTCCGGGACATGAAGTCGGAACTTTCAACCACGACTTTGTTCTAAAAGCATAAGAGATGAATGACTTTCTTGGCATGGGAATTATTAGGTAAACATTTGGGGCCAAAAATTGATTAAGAAAACTTGGGAATTATTGCATTAAAGGGCCAAGAGTGGCCGGCCAACTCCTAGTGGGCCATGGCCACAAAAATTATTTTCTTTGGCAACTTAATAAGATGACTAAGTCATCTTTCTCCTCATTTTACTTTCTAGAAAAATCAAGAAAATAAGGAGAAGCAAAGAGGAGAGCATTCGGCCATTGGAGAGCAAAAATCAAGGCCAAGAAATCTCTATCAAAAAATTGGTTTCCTTAGCAAAACAACTA
>NW_026726992.1:0-36629 GCF_029784015.1 Lycium ferocissimum
TTGTACTAATCGTCCAACTTCTACTTCTAACTCGTAATTCTACAATCAAGATAACATAGGCCTTAATTAGACTATTTACCTCACTTCCTAACCATTTTAAATACAAAAAGAGCTTAACGATTTGCGGATAACATTTCCCTTGTAAACTTAACAATCCTCCAACTTCCGATTTAATCCAACATCAACCACAATATCAATAACAACAATGTCAACACTTAAATATCAAGATATAATCAAATCCATTCCAAATCATCTCTTAAAACAGACCCTAATCACCAGCTTACCCTTCATCAACTTACCACTTTCATAACTATCTTCCCTTTACTTAAAACCACTAAAACTCGTAGTAATTAACTTAAATACAAAGGTAGGAATCATTTACATACCTTGAGGGGTCCAAGATTCCAAGGATCAACTTCAACTCAACTTCCCAGCCTTTCACAACTTTAATGAAACCCTAGGAATAACCTTCTTCTTCACAAGCTCAGGCTTACGGGGATCGGATCTTACTAGAATTCCTCCAATATGATGGAATTGCAAAGGGGAAATATTCTAGTGTTTGCTATGGTTGGGGAGTAGAAAATAATGAAATAAAACGTAAGGGCTCCATATATATAGGTGGGACAAAAACGGGATCCCCGATGGTGCCGCGGGTTGACGAGCAGGCACGTCGGCCCGTCGACTCCCTTCCCCACCCGAGAGATTCGGGGGTCGCCGGAAGTTGACGATGTGAAGGACGCCGACATCAACATGTTGATGGGCCGTCCCTTTGCACCGTCAATGTGCTCTGAGGCATGAATTTTCTGAGTCACCTAGTTCGCGTCGATTCGATTCGTTTCACTTCTAATCCTATCATAATGGAAAGAATGCATACTTATACTTTTGTACACGCAAGGTAAAGCACTTAATATCTCAAAAACTCGGGTGCGGGTTTCTATACAAAGGGTATAACCCACTAACAAGCCAAAGACTTTTTTTGTGACGAAAACAGGAGGTGTAACACCTCTACCACCTCTCGATGGAAAATCACGCATGATATGGCCTGGCTGCCGTAGGTATAGAAAATATCTGAACCTAATCGACACTGTCCCCAATATAGCTTACCACATTGGGTACATCATGGTAAAGGCGATCTCATCTGGCCTAAATCACCTCTGTACTGAGAACCCGAAGCTCTAAAACTCTAACCCGTACGGAGTGAATAGGTCTATCAAATCTCTAGCCCGCATATCGTGGAGGTGCACTAATCTCTGCATGGCCTGAGTATCAATAATATTGCCGACTTTAACCTCCTATAAACTCACTAACAGGACCTGAGGATCTCGCCCTCTTGCTATAACCCCTATCATGCTCACGCTCATTCCCCCGTGGTTACTGTCGCTCTTCCAAATTCTAGGCATGGGCCTGGATGCAAGAAATATCCATGACATCCTGAAGTGAGGCCGTCAAACACTCACCCATCAAATGTGGCCCTAAGCCATTCACAAATCGGTGCACGCGATCCCCCATCCGCTACCATGGTGCTGAGCATACCTAGCTATGAATTAAATCGCAGGCTATACTTGCACTCTATATTCCCCGTCTAAGATTCAAGAACCCGTTTCAGCCTTCCGGCCCGTCGAACCTCCTCTCGCACAAAGCAAGTCGGAGGAAAGCATTTACAAACTCTTGCTATCCCGGTGGAGGTATTGAATCCTTTAGAAGGCAACCAAACAGTATACCAATGAACCGCAACATCCCTTAATCTATAGGAGGCCAACTCTACAAACTCAACATCCGAAGCATGCATTACCCGTAATGTTCTCAACGTTCCATCTATAAAGCTCAGTGGGTCCTCATCCAGTTTTGACCCAAATAATTCTGGGGAGTTCAAACCATGAAATCAGCGGGCTCGCACCGATGTGCCTCTATCACCATGACGGTACGTTGCCGCCGGGCTCGAGCCGCGACTAATCGTGCCGCAAATAGATGGCCTCTATCATTTTAGCCTGAGGCATCCGGTGAAGGAAATGGGGGTGTTAGAGCTGGAGCTGAGGCTCCTTCTTACTCCTCTGAAATGGGTGGAGTATGAGAGGTCCGAGATGGAACCTCATTCTGGGACTCACCCTCCTCTATGTCTGTCGGCGGTACCCACTCATTCCTCCTACCTGCCACTGTCTTGCCCTTTTGGGCTGCTGTAGCTTTTCTCTTTACAGGCATCGCTAAAAACATAATGCACGGTTAGGAAAAGGGAAATTCTTATATCATGGCTTTATCGTATGATCTATGATGAAGAACAAGGTCATTCATTCCTAAATGCCCGTAGCCTTCTGTTTATAAGTGTGGCGCGCTTCACACCCATAAACAAGACTCTATTAAACACGGCTTGTAGACACACCCTAAGACGAACTGCTCTGATACCACTTTTGTCACGACCCAACCGGAGGGCCATGACGGGCACCCGGAGCTAACCTACCGAGTACCTCTTAACATAATCTCATAATCACATCTAGGTGAGCCACATGGCTATCTCATACTTACCATGAGCTAAATGACATAATTTCCAACAAACATAGGCACCTCTGTATAAACATCATTAACTATGCTCATATATACACAAGCCGGCTAAGCTATCAAAATGATATACAAAATATGAGTCGACAAAGCTTAAGGATATCTAGCTATACACATCTATCTACGAGCCTCTATGAAGAGTATGTAACATCATAAAGACAGGACAGGACCCCGCCATGCCCATATATGTACACAAAATAATAGTATCGACTAATGCAGCTCTGGATCAAAAGGAGCACCTCTATGCGATCACCGATAAAGCAGCCTATGGGTCCGGTCTGTCTTCCTGTCTACCTGTGGGCATGAACGCAGCGTCCACAAATAAAAGGACGTCAGTACGAATAATGTACCGAGTATGTAAGGCATGAATAGTAACAAAATGAAAATATGTAGATAACACAAGATAAAGAGAACCCTATTTTATCTCGCCATACCTCTTAAGATGGCTGTCATGCATACTTAACCTTTCTCCAAGGAAAACATTTCATACATATACATATAATAATAAAAATAATAATAATAATAATAATAATAATAATAATAATAATAATAATAATACCATACCCGGCCGCATAGGCTCGGTGTTACTCGTACCTGGCCATAACAATACTCTCTGTTATCCATACCCCCGTATACAGTTCGGTGTTGTCCGTATCCAACCGGCAGTAGCTGGTGCGCGCAAAAGATATCATACCCGGCCATATAGGCTCGGTGTCACAACATAGCTTTATATATATATATATATGAGCAACATCCTCATTATCATCATCACTGTATCTTTCCCTAGAGGGTCAACTGTCATAAGACGAGATCGACGACGATAAACAGGATCAACAAAATCATGAGAACTTTGAGAATCATGAGCTTCTAGAATTTCTAGGAATAGGACATTTCGGATATCTTAAATGGATTCACAATAAGGAAATCATGCCTTTAGAAAGAAGGGTTAGTCTTACATACCTTTACGTCTTCTTAACTATTTAACGCTCTCCTTTAAAGTCCGCAAAATCTACATTCAAGAGGATTTATACTAAGGTTAAGTCTTAAAAACACTCTTAAGTTCAAACAAGAATAATTGATGAGCTAACGAAATTTGGGCAGCACTTCCTCTATTTCATCGACTTCTACCATATTCCAAAACAACTCCCACACAACAATAACGACATCCACAATATCATAACCAAGTAGCTATATTCAATTTAATTTCAAAACTCATTCTCATAATCAATTTATATCAACAACTTCAACACAACCCTTTGTACACTTGCATACTACACTCCCTCGTCATCACTATTTCCCCTCATAACAAAATTATACTCAAAAAATTCTAACAATTATAACCCAAGTTAATTTACTACTCAAAATATCATCAAATCCATATTTGAACTTCCTCTTCCACTTTCTTCCCTCACTCAAGTTGTTCAACAACCAAGCATTCCTAATAACATGTAATAAATGTGAAAACTAACATTTTATCATATAAGGATGAGTTTTGGATTGGTTTATTCCACTTGAATGAAACCCCAACTTCAACACCAAAGGAATTCTTGGATTATACAAACCCTAGTGAGCCTCCCAACACTTGAATCTCTTGATTTTTCCCTCTTGATCTTCGATTTCACTTGGGTTTGGTTAAATATATTTGGAAGAAGGTTCTAGAGTCCTTAAGAACTTGGGAAATGTTGAAAATGAAATAAAATGAGTAAGGGTCGGATATATAACTTAAAAAAATTTGGGCCGACCCGGATTTATGGTCAACTTTACGGACCGTAAAAATTATACGATCCGTATAATTGGACCGTAAAATCCCACCAGCGGTTCACCCTTTTGTGGAATCAATTTACAGTGGAGGTCAGCCAGATATACGGTTCGTAAAAATTATACAGTCCGTATATCTGACCGTAAAACCCATCTTTCTCCGAAACATATTCTCGTCGATTTGTTCAACCTTTAATCCTTCCAATACTTACTAAACATGAACCTAACCCTTTTTAACTATAAGATAAACTCGTCTAATCTCATTTAACCTTGGTATCTCCCATATCCAAGGCTAGGGCCACTAACACACAACGAATTCCAATGCACAAAACTACGAGGTGTAACATTCTTCCCCCTTTAGAAACATTCATCCTCAAATGTTAGACTCTTGGTGATTCTATAGAAATTTCGCCAGCGTTTTTCCTGTAATATGCCACTACCATCCTGTCACAACAACCCATATATATATATATATATATATATATATATATATATATATATATATATCGCCTCACAGGGCTATGACAACAACAACAATAACAACAACAATGCCACACACGACCAAGAAATCGTCGAAAGAAAGCATTACATACCGGAGGACAATGATGCCTCTGTGTGAATATCCTTTGGGGGTGGAAATAAATGTGGATACCTGAACTTCATACCTTTCTCAGCTTCACAAGTCATTTCTTCTCTATTATTATTTCTCCGTAGAACTTTAACTGAAGCTACATCTTTAGTCCAGAGCCTCCGAACTTGCCTATCTAGAATAGCTATAGGGACTTCTTCATAAGATAGTTGCTCGGTGACTTGGAAATCATCTATAGGTACAATTCTAGAAGGATCTCCAATGCATTTATGAAGCATCGACACATGGAAAACTGGGTGGATTGACTCCATGTCCGATGGTAGATCTAAATCATAAACTACCTGGCCTATCTTGCGTACAATCTAGTAAGGCCCAATATACCGGGGACTAAGTTTCCCCTTTTTACCAAATCTCATCACACCTTTCATAGGTGACACCTTCAGGAATACCCAATCATTAATTTTGAACTCTAAGTCTTGTCGGCGATTATCTGCATAAGATTTCTGATGACTCTGAGCTGCCTATAATCGATCCTGAATAAGCTTGACCTTTTCCATGGCTTGCTGGATTAAGTCTGGCCCTATCAACTTAGTCTCTCCCACTTCGAACCATCCAACCGGTGATCTACACTTGCGCCCATATAAAGCTTCATACGGGGCCATTTGAATGTTGGAATGATAACTATTATTATAAGCGAACTCTATAAGCAGTAAGTGATCATCCCAACTACCTCCAAAATCTAACACATATGCTCGTAGCATTTCCTCGAGAGTCTGAATGGTACACTCAGCTTGTTCATCATTCTGTGGATGACATGCTGTACTAAGACTCACCTGAGTTCCCAAACCTTCTTGAAAGGACATCCAGAAATTAGCTGTAAACTGTGTCCCTCTATCAGAAATAATAGATACTCGGACACCATGGAGTCGTACTATCTCTTTGACATAAAGCTTTACATAATCTTCAGCTGCGTATGTAGTTCTGACTGGTAGGAAATGAGCTGATTTCGTAAGTCTATCCATAATTACCGATATAGAATTATACTTACGCTGAGAATGAGGTAAGCCTATGATGAAATCCATATTAATCACTTCCCATTTTCAACTCGAAATTTCCATAGCTTGCAACAATCCACCGAGCTTTTGGTGCTCGATCTTTACCTGCTGACAGTTAGGACACTGAGATACGAACTCTGCTATGTCTTTCTTCATTCCGTCCCACCAATATATGGATTTAAGATCATAATACATTTTCGTCGCTCCCGGATGAACAGAATAATGAGAACAACGGGCTTCCTCTAAAATCTGGTAACGTAATCCTGCAACATCAGGAGCACACAATCTGCCTCGACATCTGAGAACTCCATTTGCAAAAATCTCAAAGGATGACTTTTGCTTCTGAGGAATTGTTTCCCTGTAGCGAACCAACATTGGATTTTCATACTGATGCTCTTTAACTTCAACTACCAATGACGAAACAACTGAATTTTGAATAGTAACTCCCATATTGCCCAAGTTCATTAACCGAACTCCTAGGCTAGCTAGCTGCTGAAGTTCACGAGTTAACTCTCTTTTCTTTGGCTGAACTTCACATAAGCTACCCATAGATTTGCGGCTAAGAGTATCAGCCACAATGTTCGCTTTCCCTGGATATAAGATGCTAACATCATAATCTTTCAATAGCTCCAACCACCACCTTTGTCGTAGATTCAACGCTTTCTGCTTGAAAATGTACTGAAGACTCTTATGATCTGTATAAATATCAACATGGACACCATACAAATAATGCCTCTGCATCTTTAATGCATGGATCATAGCAGCTGATTCTAAATCGTGGGTCGGGTAGTTTTTATCATGTTTCCATAATTACCTTAAAGCATAAGTAATAACTTTGCCATACTTTATCAACACACAACCTAACCCCATGCCTGAAGCATCACAATAAACAACATAGCCCTCCGATCCTTCTGGAAGTGTAAGAACTGGGGCCGGGTCAATCTACCCTTCAACTCTTGATAACTGCTCTCACAACTGTCCGTCCATTGAAATTTTGTTGATTTTTGAGTCAGTTTAGTCAATGGTGCGAAAATAGAAGAAAAACCTTCTGCGAATCTTCTGTAATAACCTGCCAAACCCAGAAAACTACGAACCTCCGTAGGTGTTATAGGTCTCGGCCAAGTCGTTACAGCTTCAATCTTCTGGGTATCCACTAGAATACCATCAGCTGAAATAATATGCCCCAGAAAAGTTACAGAATTCAACCAGAACAGTTTAAAGGTTATGGGATACCAAAATGGAGTGCCAATCTTAACCACTTGGCATATGTAGATGACACCATAATCTTTGCCTCAGCAGACAATGATTCACTAAACTTGATCATGAAGGTGTTACATAAGTATGAGAATGTGTCTGGTCAGCTAATTAAAAAAAGGAAAAGTTCTTTTTACATGTTTTCTAAAGTTTCACAGAATATTGTACAAGGGGTGGCAACAACTACAGGATTTTCAAGAGGTTCATTTCCTTTTTGTGTACTTAGGATGCCCAATTTCTCATGCTAGGAAAAGGAAAACGATTATTCGAACTTATTAAAAAGGTGAAGGATAAACTGCAAGCTTGGAAAGAGAGGTTGCTATCACCTGGAGGAAAGGCTGTGCTGCTATCAAGTGTACTTCAAAATGTTCCTATACATTTATTATCTGCATTGAAACCTCCAAAATATGTTATCAAAGAAATACATTAGATTTTTACAAAAAAATTCCTGAGTAATAAGGAAGATGTCAAATCTTGGCATTGGGTTGCATGGCTTAATATGTGTTTTCCTAAGGAGGATGGTGGTTTGGGCTTCAGATCTTTGTTTAATGTGTCAAAGGCATTATGTGCTAAATTATGGCAGAATCTTAGAACCTCAAACTCACTATGGGCCAATTACCTATGGAACAAATACTGCAAGAAGCAATACCCTCAGTATGTCCAATGGAAGGTAGGTACACAGGTTTGAAAGATGATGTTAGAAGCAAGAGATAGTATCGAACAGGAAATATGGTGGGAAACTAAGAGTGGAACTGCAAATGTCTGGTTTGACAACTGGACAAGACTAGGAGCCTTATACTATACATTGCCTGATCAAGACATAGATGAAAGTGTGGAAGATGTATCTGACTACTAGATGGAAATGATTGGAATGCCCATAATCTACAACAACTACTTCCAGGTGAAATTGTTAATTATATTCAAGAGGAGCTTTTGATTAAAGAAAGTTCAACTTTGTAGGACAAGGCATGGTGGATGATGACTAGTTCTGGGAAGTTTACTATGTCAAGTGCCTGGAATCTGCTTAGGCAAAAAGCCCATATCTCTACAGTGCATAAACAGCTATGGATAAAAGGGGTCCCTTTCAAGATATCCTTTTTCTTATGGAGATTATGGAAGTTTAAGCTACCGTAACACTCACCGGGGTAGCTGGTCTGACGTAGTGCTCTGCCACAGGAGCAGCTGGTACGGCCTCGGGGATCTCCTCCTTCGGTATCCCAGACGAATCCTCAGACGGATCCGTGTCATAACTGTTCCCTGCAGGGTTCTTGTCACACCCCGACTTTACTAGGGTGTGATGGGCACCCGACCCCATATTCGGAGCCGAGCGAACCCACTTACTCTTACTACACATATGAACTTATGAATTAGTAAGAAATGAATACATAGGAAAAAAAATTTTCCATAACTAGAATCTGCCATTATATAAGACTCGAGACACGAAACATAATAATATATCTACCCTGGAGCCGTTTGCACATGACAACCCAATACCCACGACTGCGTCACACCGTAAAGTCTCTAACTCCGAACAAAACATCATGGCACATATGCTCCGACTCGCGCAAAGACCCGCAGATAAGTGGAGCCCACCAACCCCGCTGGACATCTTCTATGCTAGCTTCAGCTCATCTGGGTTCACCTGCGCGGCATGAAACGCAGCCCCCGAAGAAGAGGGGTCAGTACGAGCAATGTACTAAGTATGTAAGGCATGGATGGTAACATAAAAAGAGACGTAATCATGTGTAACGAATAAAGTATGGAGATGTAGAGCATATCATGTGAGAGGCATCACGTACGTATGAGACATATCACGTATAAGGGAGTAAGTCGTGCATATGGAACATGTCATGTAAAGCGTAACCGGTACATAGGGATCATATAATGTAAAGCGACTGTGCATACGAGTGCCCACGGGGGCGGATGCCATACATGCTTGTACGGTCATA
Source organism: Lycium ferocissimum (assembly GCF_029784015.1). Classification (NCBI taxonomy): domain Eukaryota; kingdom Viridiplantae; phylum Streptophyta; class Magnoliopsida; order Solanales; family Solanaceae; genus Lycium; species Lycium ferocissimum. The sequence goes on from NW_026726992.1 coordinate 9,159, forward strand.
TGGTATCATAGCGCCGAACAAGTCGGCTCGCCCACATAGCGCCGAAATACATCGGCTCGCCCATAAATCCCGCGTCCCCCGGGCATCCCGCGTCCGGGATGATAAGCCACCGACCGGTGGCAATGAAACATGTCTCCCTTCCCATTCCCCACATATATGTATCCCATCCCCCAACCCATGTACATATACAGTGTATGGCATGCATGAGAGCCCAAAGAAAGTTATGTATTCGTCGGAGTGACGTAAGGTCGAAACCTCCGATCGCATTATGGGAGTAATCATGGCCGCTTTGTCTCACCTTGGAGGATCAATAATCATAAGGCGAGACTACCAACGGAGAGTAACATTAAGAGAACGTACCGTATCATATCATATCATGTCATATCATATCATATCATCTCATATCATATCATGTCGTGTCATATCATGTCATGTCATGTCGTATAATATCATATCATATCATATCATATCATATCATATCATATCATATCATATCCTGTCATGTCATATCATGTCATAGCCATTTTCTCATATTTCGCATCATCTTTGTCATTGTAAAATCGTAGTCGTCGTTCTAGATATAGAAACTTTCAAAAAGAATTGCAAAACTTGGGTTTGGAGAAGAATAAATATTTTGGAAAACATTTAGGAACTTTTTATGAAGAAACTCATGCCTTGGAATCGAGGGATTAATTAAAACAACTATTATTTAGTAGTCGGAATGATGTCCAAAAGTTTCCTTTAACGGTAATATCGAAATAAACCAAATGGAGCCATGGGAGGAACCTAGGGAATAGCGGCCCCTGCTCGAGTCAAATGAGGTGGCGTACACAATTTATGCATGTTACATTCCATGACGTTACTTATGAGAGTTTTAGGGTGGTCGGATCTTATTCATGCAAGTTCTAGGTGTTTTGACAATTCTTTTAACTATTCAGCGAGCATTTACTTCAATCTTACTGAATAAATAGTAGTTGATTTCAAACTCGGATTTCTAGAATTAGAGTGGTCCCCGAGGCATGTATTCAAGCCTATTATGTCTAAGACATGCCAAAGAAGGAGAGTGAAGCCTTACATACCTTTTCGGCTTCTCATGCGACTCCAAATTCAAGTTCCAAATCATGCCAAAATCTACAAATTGGTCACATTTACCAAACCTTAATTAGAAGCCTTTAAAGGTTGAATCTTGAAGTAATACTCGTCTACCGAAATTTAAAGCATCTCCCCGTAAATACACCACCCCACCAAGTTCAACTTGGTCAATTTCAATAAACAACAACCCGAAAATGAAACTCGGCCAAACCAACAACAATACTAGCAACGACTAACTAACAATATTTCAACATTCAACTCACATAATCTTCCAACAACTCAATCAACATTTTCATATTCATATACTAATTTAAGATCATGCAAACATAGGCCGAGAACATTCCAAGCAATCTATACAATATCCCACAATTTCATCACTTCCCTACTCCATCCGAAAACTCCTCAACTTTCCTAGATACGATCTTTAATGTATTTCTTGTTCCCTAAATTCATAAACTAACCCAACAACACACATTCTAACAACATTATTTTCATAATTAAAGAAACGACGCCAATTCACGTTGGCTTCCAAATCAGCCCGTAACTCTTTCAACATTACCTTAACTATCAAGTTCTCATTTTTCATCATAGAATACATGTTGACAACAACCAAATTACTACATAGAAATTTTGTTCATTTTCCTACACAACATACATACCATTCGGCCACACATACACACATGCATCTTTCCATGGATTTTCCATATTTTCTACACATTACCATGACAAGCAACATTCAACGTGAAATTAATTCAATCTTCCATGCAACACTACACCCATCCACGGCTCACTTACAACCACACGACCACCATCCCATCATGCATGTTTTCATGTTTTTCATCCATTTCCATATACTACAACATTCACAATCACCATAACATGTGTAAAAGAGGATTGAACACATACCTTTTCTACTCAACCCTTTGGCTTGGCTAAGGTTTCTAACTTACATAACCAATGCTTTTCTTGCTCAACAACCACTCCATGTTGTAGAGAACCTCCAAATGAGCTAGAATATCAAGAGAAAATAATTTTCCTTATCAATTTTCCATGGCTAGATTTTTCTAGCCATGGCCGAACCCCTCTTCTACTCCTCTTCTTTCTCTTTTTTTTTTTTTTGTTCTTTCTCTCTTGTTTCATCAATTAAAAGATGACCCTTATATATATACATGTCTTCCACAACCTTTCCATATTTATAATTTAGTCCTCAAGATAAGAATATGGACACATGATCCCCTTTCTTTATTTCTCTAGAGTTTTCCTCTTTTTTCTTGATTTTTCTTAAAAGATGACTTAGTCATCTTTCTACATATATATATATATATTCCTACAACATGTGAGGGGCACATGCCCATTATTTTTCCTTTTTTTTTTTTCACATGATCCATATGCCCTTTTTGGAACTTTCATGAAACTCATGTGAAATTCCCATTTTACCCCCTCGACTTTTCTCAATATTACCATTTTGTCCCTAACCTTCCGCATTCTTTCACGGCCCATTTTGCGAATTTTCTCTTCTTGCCCTTAGCCTTTCTCAATATTTCCATAATACCAATGTTCATAAATAATATTCAAAGACTCGTACATTAAAATTGTTTTAGGACATCGTCTTATCGTTAACTTCTCACCATTGTCCCGCAATATCCGAGCACTGCAAATACGGCAACATTCGAGCTTCTCTCCCCGGAAGTCAAAAACTCGGAGGAATCGTCGTGGGTCCTCGAGGGGGATCTCCAATAGAATAAGCGAGGCTCCTTCTACTTGGTCTTGGAGCACAGGGTCTGGATCAACTGCGGGGGCCTTCTTAGCACTCCCCTGCACCGAGGTCGATCTCTTCATCTTTCGTCAGTCTGCACTTACCTACAGGAAAAAGCATTCTGAAGCGATCTTTCTTAGACTCTGGCTCTATCGCACGATCTGAGCTAGAAAGAAAGGTCAATGATTCCGAAATGCCCTGCAACCTCCTGTTTATAAGTATGGCCGGCTTCACACCCATAAACAGGACTCTACCGGACACGGTCTATAGACAATCCCTAGGACAAACTACTTTGATACCACTTTTGTCACGACCCAAATCGATGAGCCGTGACGAGTGCCCAACCACTACTGGCCAAGCACTCTCATGCTTGCATTTACTTCTCACTGATTAACATGGGCCCATACACAATCCATAACTGAGCTATACTGTCTCCTGAATAATCAACATAAGGAACACCGTCTCGAGAACTCCACGCCAACGCATACGTATAAACATAAATGCGAGAGTAACAGCGCAAGCCGATTAGGCCACTACATATATTGTACAACAACGCAAGTGCCGACAAGGCTGCATAACATCACGGCTACATAACGCTGTCTACAGACCTCTATAGAATACATAGTGTAGAAGAGACAGGACAAGCCCCTGTCATACCTTTTTATCAAAAAGAGCATACCAAAAGGGCGGTCGCTCCGGTCCAAATGGAGCTTGCTGGATGAGACGGAAGAGAGATCCTACTGGTCTGGCTCGCTACCTGATCCTGCGGGCATGAACACAGCGTCCATAAAAGAAAGGATGTCAGTACGAGTAATGTACTGAGTATGTAAGGCATGAATGATAACATGATAATATGTACAGAACATGAACAACAACATAATAAGGAAATATGGAAGATATAAGAAAAAGGAATAACTATAGCTGCTTGCCTCTTAAGGCGGAATCATGTATGCTCACTTTTACCTTCAAAACATATCACCCATATATACATAAACTGTCTGAATCAAATAACATCATTAGCCCGCGTCCGGGCCTCCAGTGTCCGGGGTAATAATCTCACGCTGCCCACTAGTGGCGCTGCCCGTGCCATATAGACACGGTGTTATTATCATCATCCATAAGCCGCCCACTACGCCCAGCGTAGTGGTGCTGCCGGGCTGTATAGGCACGGTGTAATCATCCATAAGCCGCCCACTACGCCCTCCGTAGTGGTGCTGCCCGGCCTTATAGGCACGGTGTAATCATCACAACATAAGCATGCATAAGAACCCAATCAAAAGCTATAACTCCATCGGAGTGACGTAAGGTCGGTAACCTCTGATTGTATTATGGAATAACCATGATCGTCGTGTCTCACCTTGAAAGGTCTAGCATTATAAGGTGAGACTATCAATGAAAAATAACATCAAGGGAAAACATAGAGTAAGATCATAAGTATCATAAAGCATCAATTTATACACTTTGGAGCTTTTAGAAATAGAGTCATCATCAATGAATAAAATTAAGAAAATCAAGAAATAGCTCAACATTCTCATATTATCATTGATCTCATAACTTGAGACTTTTAAACAAAAAGATCATCATTATCATAATCATTATAGAGATGTGCTGATCTTAGACATCACCGTTATCATTGTAAAAACACATGTCCATCGTTGTTGTCATAAGAGCTTCCAGAATCATAAATCTTTGGTTTGAAAAATACAAACATTTTGGAAAAAATTTATGGATTATAAGGAAAGGAGTCATGCCTTGAATCATGAACTTCTAACGTTTAGAAACAAGGAGGTTATGGAAACATTTATGGAATCAAACATAGGAATCATGCCTTTGAAAGAAAGGGACGAGCCTTAACATACCTGTTCAACCTTCAGTTATCCACACTTATGTCACGACCCCAACCGGAGGGCCGCGACTGGCACCCAAAAGCCTACTCGGCTGAGTGCCATACAACTATTCCATCTAGGAGTCACAACTTCTCCCTTATCATTAATTCAAAGAAAACCTTTAGTCACAAATAAAATCTTTACAAAGGAAATAAAGCATAAAGACACATCGACCTATATGGTCGCTTTACACAACCATCGACTCCTCGACGCCCTATCCACAGGACACTGTCTGCAAAAGTCTCTAGTATACATGAGATACCATAATATAAGTACTCTGACTCGGCAACACTCCGAACTGAGATGGAGCTCACCAATCCAGTTGATAGCCTGGAAACATCCTATAGCCAACGTCTTCTACTCATCTGTATACACCTGCGCGGCATGAAACGAAGGAAAAGCCCCCGAATAAGGGGGCTCGGTACAATAGTGTGCGAGTATGTAAGGCATGAGTAACATTATAGTAAGAAGTATAGAACATAACGAGGATAAAGATGACCCCTATATTTGATTGCCTCTTAATATATATAAATGCAACTTTAACATTTTTAAATCAACATGTACATAAAATCATAGAAGACATCTGAAACATTTCAATGAATATGCAAAGATAAATTAAAACATCACCACATAGGCCACAGCGTCACCCCACTCACACCATGCCGTATATATATATATATATATATATATAGATATATATAAACATCCCCACAACGCGTCACCCCTATCAACCGTTTGCATACATACACACATCACAAGAAACAAGACACCCCCTGTCAATTGTGCCATATATATACACATCACAACAAAAACCATAGCACACCCCCTGTCAACTGTACCATATATGTACATCACAACAAATGCCACAGCGTCACCCCTGTCAACTGTGCCTTATATATACACATTACAACAATGGCCACAGCACACCCCCTGTCAACTGTGCCATATATATACACATCACAACCAAGGCCCCAGCATCACCCCCTATCAACTGGGCCTTGTAATACACAACAAAGGTCACAGCGTCACCCCCTGTCAACTGTGCCTTATATATACATGAAGAACGAAAATGATTACAGTGCATAACCAAAATGAAATAATAGAGATCTCTGTAATGTCACAAAATAGCCATATACATATATTATACTCATGGCATGCATAAGAGTTCAAATAAAAACATATCGCTCTATCCCACCTTAGAGGAACAATTTATAAGGTGAGATCAACAACAATGACGTAAAATCGAGAAAATCATGAAATAGCTTAACATTTTCATATCATCGTTGAAATCATACTTGAGACCTTTAAGCATAAAATCATCCTCGACGTAGTTGTTATAAAACATTCTCATTTTTAAAATCAAAAGAAGTTTTGAGAGTCATAAACCTCTATCTTTTGAAATCAAGGAGGTTATGGAAACACTTATGGAATCAAACCATAGGAATCATGCCTTTGAAAGAAAGGGACGAGCCTTAACATACCGGTTCGACCTCCTATTAGCTACGCTTATTTGTCCGAGCTCGCAAGTCTACATTTAAGAGGATTTACACTAATGTTAGACTCATCATCGCATACTTGTACCAACTTTCACATCAAACTATTTTATATTCTGCCGAAAACCGGACAGCATCTCCCCTGTTTATATGCCTAGCCCGAATTCTCAATTCAATAACCAACAACGACAACAACAATATCAACATAAATAGCATCATTTACAATACCAAAGTATTCCATAGAACAGCCCACACGCTGTTTTCCAACTTTTATAACCAATCAACTCAGTATACAATTATTTAACCACGCTTTCTTCGTAAATAAACCGATATTAACACAAATAGAAAGAGATTCATACCTTTCCCTTGATAATAATGCTATATCTTCACTCCTCCACCTTGAACTTAAGCCACAACTCCACAATACGCAATTTTGTAGTCGCAACTATACGCTATCTGGACCGGAATTTGGGAATTATATCTGGTTTCGAGTTAAAAAGTTGGTGGTGGGAAGTTGGAGAGTTTTCTGGAAGTTTAGGGAGAGTTTGGGGTGGTTTGGGATGAAAATGAGGGGGTCTCCCCCTTTAAATAGCGGTCCGTGTCTCCGCCCGGACCGACTTATTTTTCCTTCGGCGCGTTCGCGCATCCGGCGCGTTCGCGCCGACTTATTTTTTTCCGACCGCACCTTCGTTTCTCGCAAAAGGTCATAACTCTTGATCCTGATATCATGTGAGGGCCCATGAGCTATGGTTGGGAAGATATTTCATTCTTGGAGTGTTTCCAAATTCCAAACTTATAATGGCGTTTTGGCCCCTCCAAGTCAGATCATCCGAAAATGTTTTCTTAAATTGTCCTTTTGGAGGGCTTATGCCCATATTTGGCTTATAGGTCCTTCTTAGGACTTGCTCAACTTTCCACGTACTACTCATATGTCTCTTCATATGTCCTTTATAAAACCCTGACGTGTGGGCCCCACTTGGCTTACAGTAATGAGGGTCTTTCATCGAGCAACATATGAACTAATTCATACCCTATGGTTTCCAATGTCATATGTATGAATATTCTTATACTCAGATCATATAATCTTCATCCCTGACCCGAACCTAAAAAAATTTCAATGCGTTCGCGCCCGAGCTGGCGCGTTCGCGTAAGTCGTCCCTGGCCTCTCGCGCGCCGCGCCACTCCCAGGCGCGTTCGCGCAGACCATTTCCCTGGCCTGCCAGCATGACTTGTAACGTCCATATCTCCTTACCCCGATGTCCCATTAGGGAGCGGTTTATCGCGTCGGAAACTAGACTTCCCGAGCTTCACTTTAGGCTTTTGTTTCACTTCAAAACTCTTAATATACTCAGAAATATTCTTTCTCCCAATTAGACCAAAATTTTATGTACCAAACCTTGCCCAACTTTCCTTCAAAGCCTCGGAAGCGTAATCTCCTTAGTTCACTTATTTTTCAATCCTTCTATAACCTGTTACGTGAACTTGAACTCTTAAAATTATAAAACGAGCACCTATGATCTGGCATCTTCTTGACAATAACTCCGATGTCTACAATTGAATAGCTAACACCTAAAAACAAAAATTCAACGTGCAGAACTACGGGGTGTAACATCCTTCCCCCCTTAAAAACATTCGTCCACGAATGTTGACAACTCCACGACATTTCTACTGATGTCTTGAAGTGACTACCCTTCTCTTATACTCCGGTCACCTTATCTTTAACATAGGTTCAATCTCTTTTTGTTCTTCCTTAGCCCTTTATTGAACTCTCTCACGATGTTATAGCCTTCTGTGCTTATATAACTGAGTGAACATTCAATTAACATTCTAATCTTATCAAGGTGGCTTTGGTTCGCCAGGGCTATGGCTACTCGCCGACTCGCAAGAACCTCCTCTTACTTGCTCTTCAGTCCTCTACTAGTGGATAACTTCCTTTCTTGGCTATGGCACCTTCCTTGAGTCTCTTTTTCTTCGAAGTGCTTTTCTCCACTTGCCACTTTTATATTATTAGCCCGGAAGTCCATAGAATGTCCTCTCAGAAGTGCAAATCTATTCTATTTCTCGAAGACTCTTCTGTTTCCGAAGTAATCGTGTTAATATGACTGCACATTTCCCTTCGAATGCCCCTCAAGAACTAGAAATCCCTTGGCACTTTTGCAAACCTGCTTATTTCCTCCCAATTCACATCCTTATTTGTTGTTACTGCCCTCCAGTTCCACTTACCAAAATCTGATTTCGAACCCTTTACCTTCGTCTTGTGTTCTATACTACCTATTCCATTCTTTTTGTATATTCTGATGTTATTGCATCAGGCTTATCCAACTCTAACTTTCAAAGAAAATAATGTCAATTTGCCCTATCGCACTTGCCACCTGAACTTTAATACTGTGATCAGTCAATACCTTTAACATATAACTCCAATGATTATCTAAAATCCGGTTAACATACCACACATAAGCTATCATATATCTTTACTAACACCTTACTTACCAAGTATCCCTAATACTATTCAAACTTGTCCTAATTCTGTGACTGTATACGTCTTCTCTCTCTCTATCAAGTCGGTCCGTTTCATCTTTCGCAATTATTGAGAATCTCCAACCGTGAGGTTCACACACTTCTAATTTCCCTCAAGCTGTTCTAGTTCCTTATCCTTCCTTTATGTCCAAACCTATAGGTCTCCTTAGCACACTTCCCAGGGGGGTCACCCATCCTATTACTAATCTAGCCCAAGCACGCTTAACCTCGAAGTTCTGATGGGATCAGGTGCGTTAGTGCTGGTATGATCGCATCCATCCTACTGTGTGGCCTTTATCACGTGACCTAAAACAACATGAAGTTCTAACGGATCCCAAGAAAAATTCCGGTCATGCATCTCCCTCCGAATTGAAAAAGTTCCTTATGTTATTGACCACGCAATGTTGTTTTAGTCTTTAGGACTCCCAATTACTTCTCGATTTTCCCATTGTCGGGTGTCATAATTTCTCTAACACCTTAGTCAATCCTTGTGCTCGTACTCAAGCTTACTTGCTTCCCCCCTTAAAGGTTTTACCTTATGGTGTTGTATTCCATTGCCATTCTCGATCGAAATCTCATCCCATAGTAATCCTTTCGTCATCGCTTTTGTTCTTTCACTTACGAATCCTTCAACTTCCCTACTTGTCATTACCCAAAATACTACTTTAAATCTCAAATCTTGCCTATAATAATCCCTAGGGATACTCGAACGATGATGTACCCAACTATCTGTCCAGCCGGAATAGTACTTTTTTTTATTCCAATAATTAACGCCCAATGTCCACTTGTAGTGTCCTCTTCATCTTATCATTCCATATCATCCGGTCCCATACTTTCCCATTAATCAATTTTTAACCATCATAGACGTATAATCTTCGTGATCTCCTAAATCTTTGGTCCATGTCCTTCTTTGGTCCTTGTCCTTTAATAAGAATTTTTTTTGTTGGAGGATTTTGGCAGAGTGCCCATTATTTACCACCTTCTTAGTTTTCGTTATAAGGACGTATAGATTGGTTCCCGAGTCCTCACATTCATCCTTGGCCACGCACAATCTTACCCTATCTCCTGTTGATTTACTCAAGCTTGATCCTATCGTCTGCTTTCCTGCTTTCATCCTGACCTTTCCCTCAATTATATATATCTGACCCTCAATGGGTATTCCTTTTTCCTTGTCCAAGTTTCTCCCTCCTTCTTGATATCATAACCTTCTTTTTCCTAACGCTCCATCTTATATTATTAGTCGAGGTACCGCTATCCGACTTTGATCCTCGAGAAAACCCAATCCTAATTCCCTCTGTAGCGCTTGCTACCTTAATTTTGATATACAGCACAATCAATGCTTTTGACATGTCGTAACATCAATCATAAGGATATACATAATACTCGATGTAGCCACTCGTGACTTATCTTTTTATCTCTTTTCAACACCCTTTTTTTTGTTTTTGTGAGATATCCCGTTGCCATTTGATTTTCTCCTGAATCTGTAGCTTTAATACATCTCCCCTCTTTTGACCGACTAGCCAGACTCACTCCTCACAATCACTTTGAAATTCTAATTGCAAAGCTCATATGCTCCTAATTTTCCCTCGGGCTATTCTGGTTTCTCATATTCCCTTTTTCGTATGTCTAAATCTGTAGGTCTTCCTAGCACACCTTTCCACATCCTAACTGTGAATCCCGGCAATATATCTTTACTTAGAAACCTTTACTCGTACTCGTACTCGTACCCTGTCTCCTTGTCTAAAAGAATCAACCTCACATCCTTTACTTTCCTGCAGCAATTGAATCGATCCTTGCGATATTTTACCTTCACTTATACACTTACTCTCTTCTCTCCTTGCACATAAATCGACATTGTACCTAATTTCTCTATCATCAAATAACCTTCACATGACCCATCTGAAGAAAAAAATCTCGAGGTAAAGTCTTCTGATAAGGGTTAGCTAAAAATATGCCACATGTTCCTAAGGTCGGTACAATCTCTACTTCCTTCATCGGCCAAGCAACATCACATTTAGAAGTTGTATAAGCAATCCAGAAAACAATCATAAATGCAAACCAGCTTACCTCTTACGTCACGACTCGAAATATACCTGAACCTTTATCGATCGTCCTTTTGTACTTTCCTAGTCACTTCCTCTTCCATTCATTAGCTATACATTTCAATCATTCTTGCGACATCCTTACCATATCTGACTCATAATCATTTTTACCAATACTTACCTCTGTGCTGATTTCCCTCAACTTCTATTGTCCCTGTAATCCCAATATCATCATTCACTTTCTTTGTAAATACCATTCCTCTGCTGAAATCAAGAGTTAGTGCAAGGAATTTCATTTCCTATGACTTGTCTCTCATCGCACAATCTTAGATGTGAAAGAAGGGTAACCATCCTAAATGCCCCGTAGCCTACGTTTATAAATGTGGCGCGCAACACACCATAAACAAGACTCTACTGGACACGACTTTGCAGACAACCACTAGGACGAACTGCTCTGATACCACTTCTGTCACGACCCCAACCGGAGGGCCGCGACTGGCACCCAAAACCCTATTCGGCTGAGTGCCATACAACTATTCCATCTAGGAGTCACAACTTCTCCCTTATCATTAATTCAAAGAAAACCTTTGGTCACAAATAAAATCTTTAGAGGAAACAAAGCATAAAGACACATCGACCTATATGGTCGCTTTACACAACTATCGACTCCTCGACGCCTATCCACAGGTGTTACACCCCGTACTTTGTATGTCGGAATAACGAGTTAAAGACAAGACTTTCAATTTCCGATTTTGTTGATTTTGCCTTAAAGTATAAGTCGTATATTCATCTTTCGATGGTACGAAGTGTTAAGAGTAAGGTTGGTGTTATATTTCGCATTTTGTGCGTATTCGGAAAAATTGGAGATAATTCGGAATGGTAAGAAATAAGGCTTTAGATGGATCTTACTTAAGGTGCATGTGATGTCTAAGGAAATATTGAATGTGAAATGTTGAGGAAGGCCAAGGGCAAAAATTGGAATTTTGAGAATTTGTTTCGGGAAGTTCAAACGAGAGTTATAACCAATTGGGCTCAAAAAAAAAAAAGAGGAAACAAGGCCCAAGATGCTAGGGGTGGCCGGCCATGAGAACTAAAATGGCCCAAGCCCATGACCAAATTATCCATGTGATAAATTAAATAAGAGGGGCCATTTAGTGGTCTTGAAACATATGGAAATTTCAAGAAACTTAGAAGAAAGAAGAAAAGAAGATGAAGAATAGAAGAGACATGGCATTCGGCCATGTCTTTAAATTTTGTCCCTCAAAAACCTTCTTCCAAAATTATTTTCTTGTTGTATTCCCACTAATTCAAGGCTTCTCTACAACTTGGTGTAGTTATTTCGGAAGATAGATCGTTGGTTTCGTCGTTTCGACACTTTGGTTAAGTGAAGAAGTTTGGAGAAAAAGGTAAGAATTAATTCCTTTCTATTATGTATGATGGTTTGTTTATGTTGTGGTATGTAGGAGTGAGTAGAATACATGAGAATAAGGAGTTTGCATGGAGAAAGTGGGCGTGCATGTGTGCTATGTTGTGTAGTTAGGATGAATTGAATTCTATGTTGTATTTTAGTTGTGGTTATTGTGGATTTTGTATTAGAAATGAAAGTTGAATGAAATTGGACGAAGTTGGGAAATTTCCATGTTGGCCGTGTGGTATGTTGGTAGTGAATAATGATGGATTAATTTTATTTAATGTGTTAGTTGTGTTGTTGTGACCTTTATAATGTGAATGAAGGTAAAATGGTTTAAGTTGACGTTGGAACGGAATATAGGAAATGATATTATTTTAGGATGGTTTTATGATATTATGGAAATGAAGCTTTCAAGGTGCAAATTATGATTATGGTTGATGAAATAGGAAGATGGAAATGAGTTGTGAATATGTATGTTGAATATGTAGAAGTCTTGGATGAATTATGGTTTGGTGGAAAGTTTGTACATTTTGTATATTTTGCATAATTGTGAATATTTTGTAAGAATGATATGAAATGACTTTGAATTGTATTGGAATGATCTTGAGTAACAAATGAATATGAAAACATCGACATTGATTTGAAAATGCAAGTTAGATTGGGGGTCGTTGTATTATTTGGAAAATAAGACTATTTACGCTAGAATGCGTTTCTAGTCGATGGTTAATGTTAACTATATTATTGTTGGTTTGGTTGTTGTTGTTTTGGCCAAGTTTGAATTTCGGGGATGTTGTATGTATAGGGGAGGTGGCCCAAATTTTTATGAACAAGTATTGGTTGAAATTGAAATCTCAAAGCCTTACAATTAACATTTGGTAATTGTGACCAAATTGTAGATTTTGGCGAATTTGAGACTTGATTTTGGAGACGTGTAGGAAGCGGAAAAGGTATGTAAAGCCCTTCCTTTCCTTCTTAGGGCATGTCTTAACTATATTAGATTGGAGTCTGAGCCTCGGGAAAAGTTCTGTGCATTGAAATTCGAATTTAATTTTGATTACTATTCATTCAGCATAATTGAACTACTTTCCTTACATTTTGTTGGACAAATGTTGAAACTTCCATAACTTTCCCAAACGAATCGGATTGCTTTGAAACTTTCAAGATGCCCCACAGGTCTAATATTCGTAAAATTCGTACGCCACCTCGACTTGATATCCGCCCCTATTGTGTTACTAATTTGTGTTGAGCAATAATTAAAGGAAGCTTTAGCTACTCCCCTTAAAATAATAAATGATTTGCATATGGGTGATGTGATGATTTTGTGTATGTTTGACCGGGCTCGAGTGCGTGGTATCTGTCCGCCTCCGGGTGCCGTGTGTGTGTGATGAAGTATGATGTGTCCGGGTATCGGAGTGCTGTGGTATCCGTCCGCCTCCGAGATATTCTGACTATGCCATGATATGCAACCCGGGGAGCTGTGGTATATGTCCGCCCCCGAGGTATCGGAACTGGTATATGTCCGCTCCGAATATCGTGGATAAGTGATCCGTAGAGTCCGTGGTATGGATGTGATATATGATATTGGTGTGTATAATTTGGTCCGTGTTATTGTGTTTCTTTGATGTGTCTTGTCATGAAAGAAATATAAACATGATTCGCACGTTCTAGTATATAGGTATAATCCGTGTCATATTTCGTTCGTTCGCACCCCCGACTCCGACTTCGGTTCTGTCCGGTACACTTCTCGTGCGTCCGACTCCGACTAGAGATCCGTCGGTAAATCTTAGTACGATTCCGATTCCGATGCCCGTATGCCCTCCGTATCTCCGATTCTCATTACGAAAATATAGTTCGCACTACTAGGTCGGTTATGGTTCCTCCGACATACTTCGTTTACGTGATATTGACAACGGATACTTGACCGCGGTATGTGTGATATTGACCGCCGGATACTTGACCGCAGTAATGTGTGATATTGACGCCGGATACTTGACCGCGGTATGTGTGATATTGACCGCTGGATACTTGACCGCGGTATGTGTGATATTGACCGCTGGATACTTGACCGCGGTATAGGTGATATCGCCGCTGGATTCTTGGCCGCGGCATATATGTGTGCGATACAACATGATATGCGGTAGAATGTATGATTTGTATTTTGGATTTAAGTATCCTGGTATCGGGTTATTATTCTTTGTCCGCATACCTTACTTCGACTATGCATCTCTCTTTTACATACTTGTACATAACTTTCTTTGGCCGCGTTTAACTCCCAGGGGCGAGGTTATTATAGCGGATGTACAGATAGTCGAGTTTGTTTATATGATTATATGTTAGAGACATGGGTGTGATTGACCGGTCGGTATGGCTCCGATCAGCCGATATGTCGGTACGTATGATGTAATGAAATTTTGTATGATTACAAATTTGTTCAAGGCTACGACAAAAAAAAATTTTGTCAAATTTTGTTATGTATTTTGTCTTATTTGATTTAAAAAGTTTGACGTGATCTTATGTGTGGTAATACTCGGCCCTAAATAAGGGTCGGGTGCCCATCACACCCTATCGGATTCAGGGTGTGACAACAGGACACTGTCTGCAAAAGTCTCTAGCATACACGAGATACCATAATATAAGTGCTTTGACTCGGCAACACTCCGAACTGAGATGAAGCTCGCCAATCCAGCTGATAACCTGGAAACATCCTATAGCCAACGTCTTCTACTCATTTGTATACACCTGCGCGGCATGAAACGCAGCCCCCAAAGGAGGGGGTCAGTACGAATAGTGTACTGAGTATATAAGGCATGAGTAACATTATAGTAAGAAGTATAGAACATAACGGGGGATAAAGATGACCCGTACATTTGACTGCCTCTTAAGGCGGATACCATAAACGCAACTTTAACCTTTTTAAATCAACATGTACATAAAATCATAGAAGACATCTGAAACATTTCAATGAATACGAAAAGATAAATTAAAACATCACCACATAGGCCACAGCGTCACCCCCTATCAACTGTGTCGTATATATATATATATAAACATCCCCACAAAGGCCATAGCGTCACCCCCTGTCAACTGTGCCATACATACACACATCACAACAAAGGCCACAGCACACCCCCTGTCAACTGTGCCACATATACTTATTTGCCCGAATTCGTAAGTCTACATTTAAGAGGATTCACACTATCATTAGACTCATCATAGTATACTTATACTAAACTTTCAAGCCAAACTACTCTATATTCTGCCGAAAATCGGGTAGCATCTCCCCTGTTTATATGCCTAGCCCGAAACCCCAATTCAACAACCAACAATAACAACATCAATACCAATGTTAACAACATCACTTTCAACACCAACATATGCCATAAAATAGCCCACACGCTATTTTCCAACTTCTATAACTAATCAACTTACTATACAATTATTTAACGACTTCATATCCGTAAATAAGCCTTAAATAATACCAAAAGAGAAAGATTCATACCCTTTTTCTTGTTAATACAGCAGTATCCTCAATATCCACGCTAAAATCCACCGCGAAACAATACTAGAATCACAACCATGCGTTACCCGGACCTAAAAAACTACTCCGTTACTAGAAAATTGCTCACTTCTTGATTCCCTCACTCTCTCTCTTCTAATTTCTAGAATTTTCTGAGCAAATCTGATGAAAAAAAGGGTTATTACCCTTTATATAGGGGTCAAATTCGGGTCGGTTTCACTATAGTATTTTACTGTAGCATCGTAGCAAGTTAGTTACTGTAGCAGTACTGTAGAAGGTGTTTCTGCTCTGTCAGCCGAACTTGTAACGTCCATAATTCTCTACTCCGGTGTCCTATCGATGAGTGGTTTGTTGCATTGGAAACTAGACTCGACGAACTTCGTTTTAGGATTTTGCTTTACTTCAAAACACTTCATATGCTAAGAGATATTTGTCCCTCAATTTGGACCAAAATTTTCACACGAAACTTTACCCATCCTTTCTCCAAAGTCGTACTACTCCATTTCTTCCACTCATTTCCTTATAAAACCTTCCGATATACCTTATATACATCCTTTACTCATTAAATGTACTTGATAATGCTTGCTTATATTTTTTAAAGTGATTTTACTTGACCATAACTCAACATACTTATGTTTCAAATTTGATAAATGCTTCTTCGAAGATACGGGATGTAACACCTTTATTGGTGGAAACTGATTCCTTATCCATGAAAATGTTCATTAGAGGAACATGGGAAGTTCCATGGTGTATTAGTATGATCTTAAAGGACATCAACAGATTGATAAGAGGGCAGACTGTTGAAGTGGAGCATATATATAGGAGGAAAGCGCCTGCGCATTTTTTAGCTAACTATGTTTTTTATTTTGCAGGTACACAGTAATTTAACACTTTTTAAGAGCTACCTTCTATGGCTAGGAAACTATTGAACATTGATAAGGCTCAAATTCCAAATCGGAGAATCAGATATGCTCAGAAACTAGATCAAGCAACTGATTTGCTTATAAATTGCTTTCTTTAGCATGTGTATGATGCAAGGCTGTGGGATTGTTGTTCCTGCATCTAGTCTAGCTATTTGAGAAGTTCAGGATGGGTGGTATTAGTGTGCATGCATGCTCATCCCCATGCTGGATAACTTAAACAGATAAGGCTAAATGCGACTCATATACCAAAGACAAGATACATTAGATATGTTCTTTTACATTTGCGCAGAAATTACGGAAGTAAAGCTACAAACCCAGCCTCAAGAAAATTTCAAGTGATTTGAATCCACTTCATCTGGTGAGAGCTTGGAGATGAGATAGATGGATGCAAGTCAAGACTACAGGAATTCTAGCGTTGTTTTATGTATATTTTATTACTGCATCTTTGTTTCTTGTTATTTTCTAACTAGCTGTTTGGCTAGTTCTGTATAGACTTTTGCCTTTTTATCAATAAATATCCACCACTTTGGTGGTTTTCATTAAAAAAAAAAAAAAAAAGAATTCAACCAGAACTCACATTTTGAAAATTTTGCATATAGCTCCCGAGCCTGAAGAACTCTAAGGACAGCACGTAGATGATTTGCATGCTCTGCCTCGGACCGAGAGTATACCAGGATATCATCGATAAATACAATCACAAATGAATCCAGAAAAGGCCTAAACACACTATTCATCAAATCCATAAACACTGCTGGTGCATTAGTTAGTCCAAACGACATCACCCGAAACTCGAAATGACCATATCTAGTTCTGAAGGTTGTCTTTGGAATGTCCTTCTCCCTAACTCTCACCTGATGATACCCGAATCTGAAATCTATTTTTGAGAACCATTTAGCATGCTGCAGTTGATCAAATAAGTCATCAATCCTTGGAAGCGGAGATTTATTCTTGATCGTCACCTTATTCAGCTGTTTGTAATCAATACACATTCACAAGGAGCCGTCTTTCTTTCTTACAAACAGTACAGGTGCTCCCCACGGTGATGAACTAGGCCTAATAAAGCATTTCTCAAGCAAATCTTTCAATTGTTCCTTCAAGTCTTTCAATTCTGCTGGAACCATTCTATAAGGAGTACTAGATATTGGCTTAGTATCCGGTGAAACATTGATGGCAAAGTCAATCTCCCGTTCTGGTGGAAGACCTGGAAGCTCATCCGAAAATACATCCGAAAACTCGTTCACTACCGGAACAGATTGAAGCGTCGGTGGCTTTGCTTCGGTATCCTGAACTTGAACTAGATGATAAATATACCCCTTAGCAATCATCTTCCTTGCCTTGTGATAGGAAATAAACCTACCTCTCGGAGATATTGTATTACTCTTCCACTCTAGAACTGGTTCTCCCAAAAACTGGAAACGAACTATTTTCGTTCTACAATCAACATTGGCATAACAAGAAGCCAACCAATCCATACCCATAATGACATCAAAATCCACCATTTTTAGCTCAATCAAATCAGCCATAGTAAGACGGTCACAAACTACAATCACACAATTTCTATCTACTCGACTAGCGATCACTGGGTTACCAACGGGTGTAGACACTTTGAAAGGTTTAATTGGCTTGGGTTTCACCCCAATACGATCAGCAATATAAGGAGTAATATATGACAATATGGAGCCTGGATCAATCAATAGATATACATCATGAGAGGATACCAATACTATACCCGTGACAACATTGGGGGAAGACTAAAGACCCTGTCGCCCAGCTAGTGCATAGATACGATACTGAGGACCACTCGAACTGGACGCTTCTCCTCTACCCCTACCTCAGCCTGCTGGTGCCTGTAAGCTCTACCCTGGAGGGCGTACAGATGATGAGGAACCAGCTGCTGATCCTATGGGCTGGACATACCTCTACCACCTCTCGATGGATAATCACGCATGATATGGCCTGGCTGACCGTAGGCATAGAAAACATCTGAACCTGATCAACACTGTCCCCAATGTAGCTTACCATACTGGGTACATCGTGGTAAAGGCGGTCTCATCTAGCCTGAATCACCCCAGTACTGAGAACCCGAAGCTTTGAAACTCGTACCCGGTCTGGAGTGAATAGGTCTATCAAATCTCTGGCCCACATATCGCGGAGGTGCACTAATCGCTCATGGCCTGAGTATCTAGAATATTGCTGCCTTTGACCTCCTCTAAACTCACTAACAGGACCTGAGGATCTCACACTCTTGCTATAACCCCTATCATGCTCACGCTCATTCCCCCATGGCTGTTGCCGCTCTTCCAAATTCTAGCCATGGGCCTGGATGCAAGAAATATCCATACCATCCTGAAGTGAGGCTGTCAAATACTCAGCCATCAAATTTGGCCCTAAGTCATTCACAAACCGGTGCACGCGATCCCCCATATCAGCTACCATGGCTGGAGCATACCTAGCAAAGGAATTAAAACGGAGGCTATAATCTAGGGCACTCATATTCCCCTGTTTAAGATTCAAGAACCTGTCAGCTCTGGCCCGTCGAACCTCTGGCGGCAAGTAATGTCGGAGGAAAGCATCTACAAACTCTTGCCATACCGGTGGAGGTGCATTGACTCCTCTAGAAGACATCCAAACAGTATACCAATGAACCGCAACATCCCGTAATCTATAGGAGGCCAACTCTACCGACTCAACATCTGAAGCATGCATTACCCGCAATGTTCTCAACATTCCATCTATGAAGCTCTGCGGGTCCTCATCCAGTTTTGACCCAAAGAATTTTGGGGTTCAAACTAATGAAATCATGAGCTCTGGCACTGACAGCTCTATCACTATGACCCGTACCTTATCACTGGGCCTGAGCGGCGACTAACTATTTCAGCAAATGGATGGCCTCTCTCATCTCCTGGCCTGAGGCATGTGGTGGAGGAACTGGGGGTGTTTGAGTTGGAGTTGAGTCTCCTTCTTGCTTCTCTGAAATGGGTGGAGTATGAGAGATCCGAGATGGAACCTCTTTCTGGGACTCACCCTGCTCTATGTCTGTCGACGGTACACACTCATTCCTCCTACCTGCCACTGTCTTGCCCTTTTGGGCTGCTGCAGCTTTTCACTTTACAGACATCACTGAAAATATAACGCACGGTTAGGAAAAGGGAAATTCTTATATCATGGCTTTATCGCACGATCTATGATGAAGAACAAGGTCATTCATTCCTAATGCTCGCAGCCTCCTGTTTATAAGTGTGGCGCGCTTCACACCTATAAACAAGACTCTACTGGACACGGCTCGTAGATACACCCTTGGACGAACTGCTCTGATATCACTTTTGTCACGACCCAGCCAGAGGGCTATGACGGGCACCTGGAGCTAACCTACCGAGTACCTCTTAACATAATCTCATAATCACATCTAGGTGAGCCACATGGCTATCTCATACTTACCATGAGCTAAATGACATAATTTCCATCAAACATAGGCACCTCTGCATAAACATCATTAACTATGCTCATATATACACAAGCCGGCAAGGCTATCAAAATGATATACAAAATATGAGCTGACAAAGCTTAAGGATATCTAGCTATACACATTTGTATATGAGCCTCTATGAAGAGTAGGTAACATCATAAAGATGGGACAGGACCCCGCCATGCCCATATATGTACACAAAAGCGTAGTACCAACTAATGCAGCTCCGGATCAAACGGAGCACCTCTATGCGATCACCGATAAAGCAGCCTATGAGTCTGGTCTGTCTCCTTGTCTACATGCGGGCATAAACGCAGCGCCCACAAATAAAAGGATGTCAGTACGAATAATGTACCGAGTATGTAAGGCATGAATAGCAAGATAATGAAAATATGAAGATAACACAAGATAAGGAGAACCCTTTTTATATCTCACCATACCTCTTAAGATGACTGTCATGCATACTTAACCTTTCTCCAAGGAAAACATTTCATAATAATAATAATAATAATAATAATAATAATTATTATTATTATTATTATTATTATTATGATCATCATCATCATCATCATCATCATCATCATCATCATCATCATCATCATCATCATCATAATAATAATAATAATAATAATAATAATAATAATAATAATAATAATAAATAATACCATACCCGACCGTATATACTTGGTGTTACTCGTGCCTGGCCATAACAATGCTCGGTGTTATCCATACCCGGCTGTATAGGCTCGGTGTTGTCCGTATCCAACTGCAGTGGTGTGCGCGCAATAGATATCATACCCGGCCATATAGGCTCGGTGTCACAACATAGCTTTATATATATATATATATATATATATATATATATATATATATACACATAGGAATACAAAAGTAAGAGCAACATACTCATTATCATCATCACTGTATCTTTCCATAGAGAGTCAACTGTCATAAGACGAGATCGACGACGATAAACAAGATCAACAAAATCATGAGAACTTTGAGAATCATGAGCTTCTAGTGTTTCTAGTAATAGGACATTTTGGATATCTTAAATGGATTCACAATAAGGAAATCATGCCTTTAGAATGAAGGGTTAGCCTTACATACCTTTACGTCTTCTTAACTATTTAACGCTCTCCTTCAACATACGCAAAATCTACACTCAAGAGGATTCATACTAAGGTTAAGTCTTAAAAACACTCGTAAGTTCAAACTAGAATAATTGACGAGCTAAAGAAATTTGGGCAGCACTTCCTCTATTTCATCGACTTCTACCATATTCCAAAACAACTCCCAAACTACAATAACAACATCCACAATATCATAACCAAGTAGTTATATTCAATTTAATTTCAAAACTCATTCTCATAATCAATTTATATCAACAACTTCAACACAACCCTTTGTACACTTGCATACAACACTCCCTCGTCATCACTATTTCCCCTCATAACAAGATTATACTCAAAACATTCTAACAATTATAACCCAAGTTAATTTACTACTCAAAATATCATCAAATCCATATTTGAACTTCCTTTTCCACTTTCTTCCCTCACTCAAGTTGTTCAACAACCAAGCATTCCTAATAACATATAATAGATGTGAAAACTAACCTTTTATCATATAAGGATGAGTTTTGGATCAGTTTATTCCACTTGAATGAAACCCCAACTTCAACACCAAAGGAATTCTTGGATTCTACAAACCCTAGTAAGCCTTCCAACACTTGAATCTCTTGATTTTTGCCTCTTGATCTTTGATTTCAGTTGGGTTTGGTTAAATATATTTGGAAGAAGGTTCTAGAGCTCTCAAGAACTTGGGAAATATTAAAAATGAAATAACATGAGTAAGGGTCGGATATATAACTTAAAAAAAATCTGGGCCGACCCGGATTTATGGTCAACTTTACGGACCGCAAAAATTATACGGTCCGTATAATTGGACCGTAATATCCCACCAGTGGTTCACCCTTTTCTGGAATCAATTCACGGTGGAGGTCAGCCAGATATACGGTTCGTAAAAATTATACGGTCCGTATATCTGACCGTAAAACCCATCTTTCTCCGAAACATATTCTCGTCGATTTGTTCAACCTTTAATCCTTCCAGTACTTACTAAACATGAACTTAACCCTTTTTAACTATAAGATAAACTCGTCTAATCTCATTTAACCTTGGTATCTCCTGTATCCAAGGCTAGGGCCACTAACACACGACGAATTCCAATGCAGAAAACCACGAGGTGTGACAGAGACTTGGTCACTTGAAGCTTGTAAGTAGCTCTAAATATTGTCCAATTCACAAAAAATAAAATTATTTCACTAAAGATGATTAGAGAATATTAGAGAGAGAGAGAGAGAGAATTGTGTTGAAATGAATAAGGGTGGAGGGGTAATTATAGTTTAGGAATTGAGTCAAAAATGTAATTTATTAAAGTTTGTGGTGGGAGGGGGGGTGATACAACCCAAGTTACATCAAAGCCCTTTACTAAAAGTCAAGCTCGCGATCCAAAACATGCAAGGGTTGTTCATGAAGAGGGATGTTCTTGAGTACACTTTTGAGCCTCACCATGGGTCTCAAGTCCAAGTGTTGATCATGATTACATGGGGGAATGAATGAGAGAAGGAAGGACATCAAGAGGGTCGTTTCTGTAAAGAGGTGGCTATGGATGCAAATTAAAGGAGGCCATTTCTTAAATGGAAGATTTCAACAAAAGGAGACTAGCCAAACAAGGCCCTTACCTCATTAAGAGTAGAAATGTAATAGTTCATTAGTCTTCTTTCTCTATCTAGTAGTTCTTTTATTTTGGAAGACTTAGATTATGTTGAATATTGAAATTGTAAAACCCTTGAGAGTTGAGTGCTTGCTAAAGCTTTTGATTGTGAGAATTGTTGAGAGGTTGGTTTCTTGGGGACATTCTTTCCCTTGAGGTTTGTCACACCCCGACTTTACTAGGGTGTGATGGGCACCCGACCCCATGTTCGGAGCCGAGCGAACCCGCTGACTCTTATTACATATGTAAACTCGTGAATCAATTAAGAATAAGATACATGGTATACTCTCCATTTTTTTTTTCATAAGTAAAGACTATCATCATATGGGGCCCGTGACATAAAACATAATAACATATTGACTGGCGAAGCCGTCTACAAAGCTGACACTCTATACCCACGACTCGTCCGCAAAGTCTCTAACATCGACTCGAAATTCTAGTGCACAAGCTCGACTCGGCAAAGACTCCCAGAACAAGTGGGGTCTACCAACTTCGCTAGAACCTTTTCTACACTAGGTTCTGCTCGTCTGGGTGTACCTGCGCGACATGAAACGCAGCCCCCGAAGAAGAGGGGTCAGTACGAGCAATGTACTGAGTATGTAAGGCGTGAATAGTAACATAGTAAGAAATGAACATATGAATATCAACTGTATGGGAATATAGAGCATATTATAAGATCAAGAGGTAACCTGTACATGTGAATGCCTCTGGAGGCGGATACCATGCATGCTTATCTTTTCCTTGAAAAACATTTCTTTTCATATATATAGAAAATAGAGCATGTAGTATTGCCGAGGCGTCGGCGCCCATCCATTTAACCATAATATATATATATATATCCGCGTCCGGGCATCCCGCGTCCGGGATGATATCAAGTCAAATACGGCTACATGTGCCGTGTATAACCCGAGCGTCTATAGCGCTCTTCCGCTCCCATCTTCCCCATATACATATATATACATATATCATAGCATAGCATGCAGAGGAGCCCAAAGAAAAGCTATGGCTCTATCGGAGTGACGTAAGGTCGATAACCTCCGATCGCAATATGGAATAACCATGGGCGCTTTGTCTCACCTTGAAGGAACAATTTATATAAGGCGAGACTATCAATGGAGAATAACTTCATGGAAAAAAACATATAACGAGAATCATAAGGCATCATTTCGTTTACTTTAAAACCTTTGAAAATAGTCATTATCCAAAAATAGCTTAACATTTCATATCGTCATATTCGTAGTAAGAACATATCCTTGACATATTCGTCATATACTTTTTCTCATATCTGGCATCATCATTATCATCATAGAACCATAGTCGTCGTTTTAGTCATTAAGACTTTCAATATTGTAAAACTTGGTTTTTGGAGAAAAATGAATATTTTGGAAAATATTTGTAAACTTTTAGGAAGGAAAATCATGCCTTGGGGTCAATGGTTTAGTTAGAACAGCTATTGTTTGGTAGTCGGAATGATAACCAAGAACTCCCATTAACTATAGTACGGAAATAAGCCTAATGGGACAATAGAAGGGAATTCGGGAATAGTGGGCCCACCTCGGTCAAATGAGGCGGCGTACACAATTTACGTATAATACATTTCATGACATTACTTATGAGAGTTTTAGGGTAGTCGGATCTTATTCATGCAAGTTCTAGGTGTTTAGACAATTCTTTTAACTATTCATGAGCATTTACTTCAATCTTATCGAATGAATAGTAGTTAATTTCAAACTCGGATTTCTAGAATTAGAGTGGTCCCCGAGGCACGTATTCAAGCCTATTACGTCTAAGACATGCCAAAGAAGGAAAGTGAAGCCTTACATACCTCTTTCCGCTCCTTCTGCTACTCCAAATCCAAGTTGCAAATCCGCCAAAATCTACAATTTGGTCATGTTTACCAAACATTGATTAGAAGCCTTTAAAGGTTGAATCTTAAAATAACACTTGGCTACCGAAATTTCGGCAGCATTTCCCCTGTAAATACTCCATCCCACCAAGTTCAACTTGGTCAATTTCAATCAACAACCATCCCGGGAATTCAACCCGGCCAAACCATCAACTACAATGCCAACAATCATTCTAGCAACACCTCAATATTCAATTCAATTCGATTCAATTTACATAATGTTCCAACAACTTAATCTACATACTACTTCATCCGAAACCTTCAACTTCAATCACAAACAACATTCTACATAGAATCAATCCATTCTTTCCATGCAACACAACACAACACGACCAACTCATACGACACAACACACATAACACAACACACGGCCAAACTTGGCATGCACATTTCTATAAATCTTCATTCATTTCTTGACGTAATAACAACGACCAACGTGCTACATACATAATTAACCACCGCATACACCACACGGCTTCTACTATGTACATGTGTTCCATGCTTTTCATCCATTTTCTATACTAAAACATATACAAACCATCTACAACAACCATTAAAATTCTACACAAAATCAATTCATCACACCTTACCATTTCACTACACCATTCGGCCAAGCCTCCAACATACATATATATTTTTTTGTATATTTCATTGATTCCTTCATGCTACAACATATACCATCATCCGCAACACATAAGAGAAGGGATAAAGTCTTACCTTTTCCACTTGTTCTTCAACTTCCACTTGGCTAGGAATTATGAATTTCATACCAATGAACGATTTTCTTGTTCCAACGAATCTTCCACGTTAAAGAGGACATTTCAATTACTTGAAATGCAAGAGAAAAATAATTTTTGGACCATGTTCTTTCTAGGGCCAAGTTGGCCGAACCTCCCCTTTCTCTCTTCCTTTTTTTTTTTTCTTTCTTTGTTCTCTCTTTTTCTTCCACTCTCTTAAACATAAAAAGATGACCACACACACATATATATATAGCTATATAAGCATGTGAGGGGCACATGCCCCCTCTCTAGAAATTTCTTGAATTTATAGAAAAAGATGACTTATTTTGTCATCTTATTTTCCATTCTTTTCTTTTTCTTTTTGTCACATGGCCAATATGGCCCTTTTAGAACTTTCATGGACCCTTGGTGAAATTCCCGTTTTGCCCCTCGACTTTTCTCAATATTACCATTTTGCCCCTGGCCTTCCGCATTATTTCCACGGTCCATTTAGTGAATTTCTCTTTTTGCCCTTAGCCTCTCACAATAATTCCATACTAATAATAGTCATAAATAATATCCACAACAACTCGTACATTAAAATAATTTTTGAGAATGGTCTCGCCCTTAACTTTTCACGTCGACTTTGAGATTTCCAAACGTACAAAATACGGGCTATAACAAGGTTAACTTAAGAGTTTGGTGCTTAATAGAGTATAGTTAGGAGGTCTTGATTATTATAGAATATTGGCTGCCTAATAATGCCTATCTTTGTGTCAATCTATCTATCTATTTCAATTCCTTTGTTTCCATATCCGTTCTTGTATTAATTAGTATCAGAGCTTAGCTTAGGTTTATTCTATCAAATCAAGTCTTGGATTTTGTTAATGAAAAAAAAAACCTTGAAATTTCCACCAAAAAACCCTAAAAATTTTGTGTTTGTTTTGTTGATTTGACCTTAGAATTTTGCTTCCTAGTAATAATAGAGTCTAAATCTTAAGTTTCGTGTCTATTGAGTCATTATTGAAGGATCTACCATTGTTGGTTTGAAGCTTTTTATGACAATTGAAGAACAAGTTGGTGGGTTTTGATTTGTGACGAAATTGGGAGTTGAAAATCATTGGGCTTTGCTCTACTTGATTAGGGGAGCCTAAATCCAAAATTTGGGATGAAAATGAGTTGACTTGAAGGTAGCTAGAAATTTGAATGTTCATGTGTTCTTGAGCCACCTTCATAAATACATGGTGAAGAAAAAGACCCAAAAGGCAAGTTAGATCCAAAACTTTACACCCAAATCTTGGAAAATTATTTTCTAGCCCCAAAAAGGAAAGATCCTAGATTGAGTGGGGTCCATTGTATCAATAAAAGTTAGCAAATTCAGCCCAAGATCCAAGAAATCATGTGCAAAATATTTCACTCAGTGAAGGGATTTACGATCCGTATAATTATCACCCAGCCACCGTAAAATTGTTCACCAAAAGAGAGTGTTTACTGTGACGGATCTATGGTTCCAAATACGGACCGTAAAACATTCATGGTCCGTAAAAGTTCCAAGCTTCCCAACCGTAGATTGGAGTGACATTTGCTGCTTCACTGTTGCTGATTTACGATGACCATATACGGACCGTATAATTAAAGTTAAGTTCCAACCGTAAATTTGAAGTTTAAAATCGTCGTTTCTGTCTTTGATCTACGATACACACATACGGTCCGTAAATCAAAGACGGACCGTATAATACTCCAAGTCCAACCATAAATTCCAACAACAACAAGGGTACGTTTGATTCAATTCCTTTCATCTCCATTTCACTTCTTTGATTCTCTAAACTACTTAACAACTCATAATCGTCCTTACATGATTATTAACTAGTCTTGAGTCTGTAATTCATTTCGTAACAATTCCTTCATTCTTTTCTCTTTTAATTTCATTGACAACTTTTTGATTCAAGTATGTTAGTTTGATTG
>NW_026726993.1:0-36295 GCF_029784015.1 Lycium ferocissimum
AAATTGACTACTATTCATTCAACAGAAATTGAATTAAATACTTATGACTAGTCGAAAGAAATGTCTAAACACCTAGAACTTGCATGAATAGGATCCGATTACCCTAAAACTCTCATAAAGGATGTCACGACATGTATTATACGTAAATCATGTACGCCGCCCTCATTTGACCCGAGGTGGGCCCACTACTCCCGGACTTCCCATAATTGTTTTGTTTACTAAACGATAAGTGTTGTAACTATTCTAATGAGAATGTTCTTATGATGATATCAACAAGGATGTTAGGGAAGAAAATACGTATATGACGAGTACGATAAGAGTGATCCTGTGACTAAGCGACAAGTATGATGTTGCCATGACAATGAGGATGTAAAATATGAGAAAATGTCTATGACGGATATGTCGAAGATATGTTCCTACCATGGTTATGAAGATATGAAAATAATAAGCTACGTCTCGATTTCTCAACTTTACTTTATGGGCAATGACTATTTCAAAGACTCCAAGTATAGAAAACGACGCCTTGTAATCCCGTTCTATGATTTCTCATGACTCGGTACTTTTATTGGTAGTCTCGCCTTATAATACTAGTCCCTTCAAGGTGGGACAAAGCGCCCATGACTATTCCATAAAGTAATCGGAGGCTTCCGACCTTACGTCACTCCGATAAAGTTATAGCTTTTAATTGGGCTCTTATGCATGCTTAAGTTGTGAAAGTTACACCGTGCTATACGGTCGGCATGTCACCGCTATGGCGGCAGCTATTGATCATTATACCGCGCCTAGATCGGCATGTCACCGTTATGCGGGCG
The DNA here is from genome assembly GCF_029784015.1 of Lycium ferocissimum. Lineage (NCBI taxonomy): Eukaryota > Viridiplantae > Streptophyta > Magnoliopsida > Solanales > Solanaceae > Lycium > Lycium ferocissimum. The sequence continues at coordinate 813 of NW_026726993.1, forward strand.
CGATGTATATACCGGTCCGTAGAGGGCCGGCATGACCACCACTGGTGGCACGAGATGATTACTCCCGGACGCGGAGGCCCGGACGCAAGCTAACGATGTTATGTGACTCGAACGAGGGCTATGATGCCTTATGTAATGTAGACAGATTATGTATGTATGTATGTAAAGATAAAGGTAAGCATGCATGATTCCGCCCTCAGGGGCAGACAGCTACAGCCATGTTTTTATTTACATCTCTGGTATTGTTTCTTTATAATACTGTTCTTGTTCCGCTTTTGCTATCATGTTATGATTTATGCCTTATATACTTAAGAGACATTATCGTCGACGTCCCTTTCGCGACGCTGCGTTTCATGCCGCGCGAGGTGCGCACCAAGGACTCGACTTAGGAGCTCTCCGCCGGTTCATTGAAGTGCTCTAGTTGCTCCGGAGCCACACCGCTTGTTAGTATCGCTTTTGTGTACATATTCGGCACAAAGATAGTCGTCTCTCTCGTCGTTATCATATGTATGTTGTTTAGAGGCTCGTAGACAATCATGTATGGTCGGATATTTTTTATTTACGAACGATCCTCTCGATGTATATTAAGTTAGCAAAGCTTATGTATTTTACTATGATGCCGCTACGATAGTAGTAATTAATGAAATGGCAATAATAAGAACTTAAATGGCCCACTTAGTAATAAGAGTACGATATGAGGTCAGGGGTGCTCGGTACAAGTATCGGGTACCCGTCGCGGCCCTAGTTGGGTCGTGACAGAAGTGGTATCAGAGCAGGCGGTCCTAGGGGTTTGTCTACGAGCCGTGTCCAGTAGAGTCCTGTCTATGGGTGTGTAGCGCGCCACATTTATAGGCGAGGGGGGTCTGCGGGGCATTTAGGAAATATGACCTTCCTTGTATCCTAGATCGTGCGATAGAGCTATGCTACTAGGTTTTCATCATCTTTCCCCAATTCTATGTTATGGTTTCGGTAATACGATGAAGAGGACGACTACGGGGGGGCCCGAAGGGCAAAGAGGGTGGGAAGGCATGAACCGGGAGCTACCAGGCGGTAGTAGAAAGCGAGTCGCATAATGAAACTCCCCCTCGAGACTTCTCCTCGCTTCCCCATACACGGCAGAGCGGGAGAGGGCCCCGGCTCCGGCCCGGCACCTCCGTCCCACCGCGGCGGCTCGGGCCGCGGATGGCGAGAGGCTATCCGATTATTGACCCGGTTAGTTGCCGCACAAAGCTCGGGGCGGCAAAATGCGGACCGGGGGACGAGCGGTAAGTGCAAGGGCCGCCGACTTTATCACCTCTGAAACCTCACGAAGTTCTATGGCTCGAAACCGAGAGGAAGACCCGCAAAATTTCATAGATGAGATGTTAAGGACACCGAGAATAATACACGCTTTCGGACACGAGTCAGTGGAATTGGCATCGTACAGGTTACGGGATGTAGCAGGTTTGTGGTATAACAGTTGGATATCCTCTAGGGGAGCAAATGCCCCTCCCCCGGTGTGGCAGGAGTTCACGGAGGCATTTCTGCGACATTTCTTACCGCCGGAGGTTCGACGAGCTCGGGCTGATATGTTTCTGAATCTTAAACAGGGGAATATGAGCGTCGTGGAATATAGTCTTCGCTTCAACTCGTTAGCCGGTATGCCCACACCGCATGATGGGAGATCATGTATACCGAGATTGTGAGTGGGTTGGGCCACATTTATGAGTGTTTGACGGCTTCACTCCGGGATGGGATGACCATTGCCCGTATCCAAGCCCATGCCCAAAACCGGAGGAGCGACATCGCTTATTAAAGGGAGCATTATTTAGATAGAGTTCTAGAAAAAGGGGCCGATTTTCGGGGCCCGATTATGGGGGAGGAGTTTCCCATCGGAATCGGCGGAGGCGCACCTCCTCGATTTGCGGACGAGGGATCGACCGAGTCCCGGTTATTCAAGACAAGATCAAAACTCGGGGATTTTGGGTTCCCGATTTGGAGGAGTTTCCGTCGAGAGGTGGTGGTGTCGCCGGTGTAGAAAATTACATTCGTCCGTGTCGTCAACGTGTTTATGTTTGCGGACAAATTGGGCACACGATGCGTGAATGTCCGTTTACGAAGGGGTAGCGGTAGGGGCCAGCCCGCGGATCCATGGCGGGTTCTTTTTCATCCATGCACCCTCCTGGACAGACTTCCCAAGCCCCAGCAGGCCGTGGCCGAGGCAGAGGAGGGTCACCCAGTTCAGCCGGTCCTCCGCACCGCATATATGCATTGGCAGGACGGCGAGGATCCCCGACCCTTCCCCGCACGCGGCCACAGGTACACTTTCGGCATTTTTTTTCTATGATACGCGTGTGTTAGTTGGCTTGGATTTTACTTTATCGTACACCGTTCCTTGCGTTGCTAAACATAATAGGAATTTGAGAATTCCGAACGAAAAGTAGCCGCACACATAGATAAAAGATAAGTATTAGTGATCGCGGAGGCTAAAATAGTAACTAAGAAGGAAAGACGCGTTGCGAAAATGTTCCGGAAATTTGTCAAGACTCCGAGTCGCCCCAGGTTACGTGATAAAGACAGTTCGGGGGAGTGGAGGCAAAAACACTAGCATTAAGATACAAGAATGCATGAAAGCTACGAGATTAAGCGTGCTAGAGTGAGAGCAAATTCATGATGGGTGACCCCCTGGGAAATATGTTGAAAATTTCATAACTGAAAAAAAAAAAAAAGGGAGACAAGTGTGAAATTTAGGCAAACCAGAAAGGAAATTAGAATATGTGGAGCGAAGTCAATTGGCTTATGGCCTACTAGTAACTTGAGCTCTTAGAAGGGATATGTTAAATGATGTGTGAGATAACTACAAAGGAGACCTCCCCGAAGTACAATAATACGTTACAAGACAAATCGAACATTCGAGGACGAATGTTCTAAAGGGGGGGAGGATGTTATATCCCGCATTTTTGTGCAAGCGGATAATTCGAGACAATCGCGGGAGGACGACAAGCGGTGGCCACATTTTCATTTTGTTAAGCATGTGAATGGCCTATGAAAAATTTAGAAGCGGAATTATTAAGAAAGGTTAAGGGCATAAAGGGAAATTCGTAATATGCCTCGTGGGAATATAAAGGAAGGCGAAGGGCAAATTTGGAATTTGGAAAATAGTTTTATGAATTACAATTCGTCATGAAAGAAAAATAGTTGGGCTTGAATTTTTTTTTAAGAGAGAGAGAGAGCCCAACCGGCCATGGCATGGGCCAAGCCCATGTGGGGATTTAATTCATTAGTTTAAAAGATGACTAAAGTCATCATATTCCATATTATTCTCTAGAAATTTCATGAAACAAAGAACAAGAGAGAAAGAGGAGAAATTCTATAGGCCATTTCGGCCATAGCAAGTCCACAAGAAACCTTGGAATAATTTTCTCAAAAAAATCATTTCCTACTAAGTGAAGGGCCCTAGCAAGTTGGAGTGTTCATTGGAACAAGAAAAATTCATATTCACATAAGTTGGCCAAGGGAAGGGTTAAAGAAAAAGGTAAGAATTCATCTCCTATTTATGAATATTGGATGTTGCGCTTGTTGTAGGGTATGAAATGAATGAAATTCATGTGTTATGGAAATGGGTGTGGTACCGTGACTTGTGTGGCTAGGCGCGTGTGTGTGTGAGTGTGTGTTGTGTGTTGTGTGTTGCATGGAAGATTGAGTTAGCTTTATGTTGTGTGTTGGTTGTTGTTGTAATGCATGGAAAGGGATGGAAAATTCAAGAAGAATATGCATATGTAGGTGTTGGCCGTGAGTTGTATATCATATGTATGGCCGTGTGTATATGGTGAATCATGAAGGATTGATTGCCAAGTATTATTTAGTATATTGGTTGTTGTGTGGTAGATTTTATGTTGCAAATAAAAGTTTAATGAGTTTAGTGAAGTTGTAGTAGTTGGAAACTTGTGGTGGAAGTTTATGTAAATGGAATGTGATGTTCTTGCTTGGATGGAATATAATGTTGTTAGCATGATGTCGTTAATGTGTAAATTATTAAGTTGTTATTGTTATTATGGAAGTTGGAAGGTCTTGAAGAAAGTAATGTGTTGATTAAATTGTTAGAATGTACTTTGGTTTGGTTATTGAGATTGTTAGTGTGAATATTGGCATTGTTGTTGTTAGTTTGGCCGGGTTGAATTCCCGGGATTGTTGATGATTGAAATTGGCCAAGTTGAACTTGGTGGGATGGTATATTTATAGGGGAAGTGCTGCCGAAATTTCGGTAGACAAGTGTTATCTTGAGATTTTACTCCTGAATACTCTAATGAAGATTTGGTAAATGTGACCAAATTGTAGATTTTGGTGAATTTGGAGCTCGAGTTTGGAGTCGTGAAAGAAGCGAAAAAGGTATGTAAGGCTTACCCCTTCCTTCTTTGGCATGTCTTAGACGCATTAGGCTTGAGTACGTGTCTTGGGGGCCACTCTAATTCTAGAAATCCGGGTTGGAAATTGACTACTATTCATTCAATAGAATTGAATTAAATACTTATGACTAGTCGAAAGAAATGTCTAAACACCTAGAACTTGCATGAATAGGATCCGATTACCCTAAAACTCTCATAAAGGATGTCACGACATGTATTATACGTAAATCATGTACGCCGCCTCATTTGACCCGAGGTGGGCCCACTACTCCCGACTTCCCATAATTGTTTTGTTTACTAAACGATAAGTGTTGTAACTATTCTAATGAGAATGTTCTTATGATGATATCAACAAGGATGTTAGGGAAGAAAATACGTATATGACGAGTACGATAAGAGTGATCCTGTGACTAAGCGACAAGTATGATGTTGCCATGACAATGAGGATGTAAAATATGAGAAAATGTCTATGACGGATATGTCGAAGATATGTTCCTACCATGGTTATGAAGATATGAAAATAATAAGCTACGTCTCGATTTCTCAACTTTACTTATGGGCAATGACTATTTCAAAGACTCCAAGTATAGAAAACGACGCCTTGTAATCCTGTTCTATGATTTCTCATGACGGTACTCTTTATTGGTAGTCTCGCCTTATAATACTAGTCCCTTCAAGGTGGGACAAAGCGCCCATGACTATTCCATAAAGTAATCGGAGGCTTCCGACCTTACGTCACTCCGATAAAGTTATAGCTTTTAATTGGGCTCTTATGCATGCTTAAGTTGTGAAAGTTACACCGTGCCTATATGGCCGGGCATGTCACCGGTACGGCGGCAGCTATTGGATCATTATACCGCGCCTAGATGGCCGGGCATGTCACCGCTTATGCGGGCTGCGATGTATATACCGGTCCTAGAGGGCCGGGCATGACCACCACTAGTGGGCGGCACGAGATGATTACCCCGGACGCGGGAGGCCCGGACGCGGTCTAACGACGTTATGTGACTCAGACAGGCTATGATGCCTTATGTAATGTAGACAGATTATGTATGTATGTATGTAAAGATAAAGGTAAGCATGCATGATTCCGCCTCGAGCGTACGACCTGACAGCCATGTTTTTATTTGCATCTTTGGTATTGTTTCTTCATATTACTGTTCTTGTTCCGCTTTTGCTACCATGCTATGATTTATGCCTTACATACTCGGTACATTATCGTACTGACGTCCCTTCTTGCGGACGCTGCGTTTCATGCCGCGCGGTGCATCGAAGGACCTCGACTCTTAGGAGCTCTCCGGCGGTTCATTGAAGTGCTCCGGTTGCTCCGAGCCACGGCTTGTTGGCATTTTTGTGTACATATTCGGGCACAGCATAGCTTGGCCCTCTCTGTTATCATATGTATGTTGTTTAGAGACTCGTAGACAATCATGTATGGCCGGATATTTTTTATTTACGAACGATCCCCTCTGATGTATATTAAGTTAGCAAAGCTTATGTATTTTACTATGATGCCGCTATGATAGTAGTAATTAATGAAATGGCAATAATAAGAACTTAAATGGCCCACTTAGTAATAAGAGTACGATATGAGGTCGGGGGTGCTCGGTACAAGTATCGGGTACCGTCGCGGCCCTAGTTGGGTCGTGACGGTGGTGCACGCAGCAGGCGGTCCTAGGGGTTTGTCTACGAGCCGTGTCCAGTAGAGTCCTGTCTATGGGTGTGTAGCGCGCCACATTTATAGGCAGGGGGCTGCAGGGCATTTAGGAAATATGACCTTCCTTGTATCCTAGATCGTGCGATAGAGCTATGCTACTAGGTTTCCATACTCTTTCCCTAATTCTATGTTATGGTTTCGTGTCTGCCGATGAAGAGGACGACTACGGGGGCCCGAAGGGCAAGAGGGTGGTCGGAACGGCACTGAACGGGAGCTACCAGCGGTAGTAGAAGAAAGCGAGTCGCATAATGAAGCTCCCCCTCAGACTTCTCCTGCTTCCCCTATATCAGCAGAGCGGGAGAGGGCCCCAGCTCCAGCCCCAGCACCTCCAGTCCCACCGCCAGCAGCTCCGGGCCAACAGATGGCAGAGGCTATCCAGTTATTGACCCAGTTAGTTGCCGCACAGGCTCAGCGGCAAAATGCGGACCCGGGGGACAGAGCGGTAAGTGCAAGGGCCCGCGACTTTATCACCCTGAAACCTCCGAAGTTCTATGGCTCGAAACCAGAGGAAGACCCGCAAAATTTCATAGATGAGATGTTAAGGACACTGAGAATAATACACGCTTCAGATACAGAGTCAGTGGAATTGGCATCGTACAGGTTACGGGATGTAGCAGTTTTGTGGTATAACAGTTGGATATCCTCTAGGGGAGCAAATGCCCCTCCCCCGGTATGGCAGGAGTTCACGGAGGCATTTCTGTGACATTTCTTACCGCCGGAGGTTCGACGAGCTCGGGCTGATATGTTTCTGAATCTTAAACAGGGGAATATGAGCGTCAGGGAATATAGTCTTCGCTTCAACTCGTTAGCCAGGTATGCCCCAGCCATGATAGCTGATATGGGAGATCATGTATACCGATTTGTGAGTGGGTTGGGGCCACACTTAATTAAGGAGTGTTTGACGGCTTCACTCCAGGATGGGATGACCATTGCCCGTATCCAAGCCCATGCCCAAAACCTGGAGGAGCGACATCAGTTAGGGAAAAGGGAGCATTATTTAGATAGAAGTTCTAGAAAAAGGGGCCGATCTTTCGGGGCCAGAAGTGAATATGGGGGAGGGCAGGCGCAGCAGTATCCTAGGTATTCAGGCCAATCGGCAGCCAGCGCACCTCCTCGATTTGCGGACGAGGGATCTGACCGTCCCAGTTATTCAAGACAAGATCAAAACTCGGGGATTTTGGGTTCCCGATTTGGAGGAGTTTCCCGTCAGGAGAGGCCCCCAGTTCCACGGTGTCGCCAGTGTACAAAATTACATTCTGGTCCGTGTCGTCAACGTACAGATGCCTGTTATGTTTGCGGACAAATTGGGCACCTGATGCGTGAATGTCCGTTTACGGCTGGTAGCGGTAGGGGCCAGCCCGCAGGATCCATGGCGGGTTCTTTTTCATCCGTGCACCCTCCTGGACAGACTTCCCAAGCCCGAGCAGGCCGTGGCCGAGGCAGAGGAGGGTCACCCAGTTCAGCCGGTCCTCCGCACCACATATATGCATTGGCAGGACGGCAGGATCCTGACCCTTCCCCAGACGCGGCCACAGGTACACTTTCGGCATTTTTTTTATGATACGCGTGCGTTAGTTGACTTGGATTTTACTTTATCGTACACCGTTCCTTGCGTTGCTAAACATAATAGGAATTTGAGAATTCCGAACGAAAAGTAGCCGCACACATAGATAAAAGATAAGTATTAGTGATCGCGGAGGCTAAAATAGTAACTTAGAAGGAAAGACGGGTTGCGAAAATGTTCCGAAAATTTGTCAAGACTCCGAGTCGCCCCAGATTACGTGATAAAGACAGTTCGGGGGAGTGGAGGCAAAAATACTAGCATTAAGATACAAGAATGCATGAAAGCTACGAGATTAACCGTGCTAGAGTGAGAGCAATTTCATGATGGGTGACCCCCTGGGAAATATGTTGAAAATTTCATAACTGAAAAAAAAAGGGAGACAAGTGTGAAATTTAGGCTAACCAGAAAGGAAAATAGAATATGTGGAGCGAAGTCAATTAGCTTATGGCCTACTAGTAACTTGAGCTCTTAGAAGGGATATGTTAAATGATGTGTGAGATAACTACAAAGGAGACCTCCCCGAAGTACAATAATACGTTACAAGACAAATCGAACATTCGAGGACGAATGTTCTAAAGGGGGGGAGGATGTTATATCCCGCATTTTTGTGCAAGCGGATAATTCGAGACAATCGCGGGAGGACGACAAGCAGGGCCACATTTTCATTTTGTTAAGCATGTGAATGGCCTATGAAAAATTTAGAAGCGGAATTATTAAGAAAGGTTAAGGGCATAAAGGGAAATTCGTAATATGCCTCGTGGGAATATAAAGGAAGGCGAAGGGCAAATTTGGAATTTGGAAAATAGTTTTATGAATTACAATTCGTCATGAAAGAAAAATAGTTGGGCTTGAATTTTTTTTTTAAGAGAGAGAGAGCCCAACTGCCATGGCATGGGCCAAGCCCATGTGGGGATTTAATTCATTAGTTTAAAAGATGACTAAAGTCATCATATTCCATATTATTCTCTAGAAATTTCATGAAACAAAGAACAAGAGAGAAAGAGGAGAAATTCTATAGGCCATTCGGCCATAGCAAGTCCACAAGAAACCTTGGAATAATTTTCTCAAAAAAATCATTTCCTACTAAGTGAAGGGCCCCTAGCAAGTTGGAGTGTTCATTGGAACAAGAAAAATTCATATTCACATAAGTTGGCCAAGGGAAGGGTTAAAGAAAAAGGTAAGAATTCATCTCCTATTTATGAATATTGGATGTTGCGCTTGTTGTAGGGTATGAAATGAATGAAATTCATGTGTTATGGAAATGGGTGTGGTACCGTGACTTGTGTGGCTAGGCCGTGTGTGTGTGAGTGTGTGTTGTGTGTTGTGTGTTGCATGGAAGATTGAGTTAGCTTTATGTTGTGTGTTGGTTGTTGTTGTAATGCATGGAAAGGGATGGAAAATTCAAGAAGAATATGCATATGTAGGTGTTGGCCGTGAGTTGTATATCATATGTATGGCCGTGTGTATATGGTGAATCATGAAGGATTGATTGCCAAGTATTATTTAGTATATTGGTTGTTGTGTGGTAGATTTTATGTTGCAAATAAAAGTTTAATGAGTTTAGTGAAGTTGTAGTAGTTGGAAACTTGTGGTGGAAGTTTATGTAAATGGAATGTGATGTTCTTGCTTGGATGGAATATAATGTTGTTAGCATGATGTCGTTAATGTGTAAATTATTAAGTTGTTATTGTTATTATGGAAGTTGGAAGGTCTTGAAGAAAGTAATGTGTTGATTAAATTGTTAGAATGTACTTTGGTTTGGTTATTGAGATTGTTAGTGTGAATATTGGCATTGTTGTTGTTAGTTTGGCCGGGTTGAATTCCCGGGATTGTTGATGATTGAAATTGGCCAAGTTGAACTTGGTGGGATGGTATATTTATAGGGGAAGTGTTGCCAAAATTTCGGTAGACAAGTGTTATCTTGAGATTTTACTCCTGAATACTCTAATGAAGATTTGGTAAATGTGACCAAATTGTAGATTTTGGTGAATTTGGAGCTCGAGTTTGGAGTCGTGAAAGAAGCGAAAAAGGTATGTAAGGCTTACCCCTTCCTTCTTTGGCATGTCTTAGACGCATTAGGCTTGAGTACGTGTCTTGGGGGCCACTCTAATTCTAGAAATCCGGGTTGGAAATTGACTACTATTCATTCAATAGAATTGAATTAAATACTTATGACTAGTCGAAAGAAATGTCTAAACACCTAGAACTTGCATGAATAGGATCCGATTACCCTAAAACTCTCATAAAGGATGTCACGACATGTATTATACGTAAATCATGTACGCCGCCTCATTTGACCCGAGGTGGGCCCACTACTCCCGGACTTCCCATAATTGTTTTGTTTACTAAACGATAAGTGTTGTAACTATTCTAATGAGAATGTTCTTATGATGATATCAACAAGGATGTTAGGGAAGAAAATACGTATATGACGAGTACGATAAGAGTGATCCTGTGACTAAGCGTCAAGTATGATGTTGCCATGACAATGAGGATGTAAAATATGAGAAAATGTCTATGACGGATATGTCGAAGATATGTTCCTACCATGGTTATGAAGATATGAAAATAATAAGCTACGTCTCGATTTCTCAACTTTACTTATGGGCAATGACTATTTCAAAGACTCAAGTATAGAAAACGACGCCTTGTAATCCCGTTCTATGATTTCTCACGACGGTACTCTTTATTGGTAGTCTCGCCTTATAATACTAGTCCCTTCAAGGTGGGACAAAGCGCCCATGACTATTCCATAAAGTAATCGGAGGCTTCCGACCTTACGTCACTCCGATAAAGTTATAGCTTTTAATTGGGCTCTTATGCATGCTTAAGTTGTGAAAGTTACACCGTGCCTATATGGCCGGGCATGTCACCGCTACGGCGGCAGCTATTGGATCATTATACCGCGCCTAGATGGCCGGGCATGTCACCGCTTATGCGGGCTGCGATGTATATACCGGTCCTAGAGGGCGGGCATGACCACCACTGTGTGGGCGGCACGAGATGATTACCCCGGACGCGGAGGCCCGACGCGGGCTAATGATGTTATGTGACTCGGGCATGGCTATGATGCCTTATGTAATGTAGACATTATGTATGTATGTATGTAAAGATAAAGGTAAGCATGCATGATTCCGCCCTCAGGGGCAGACAGCTACAGCCATGTTTTTATTTACATCTCTGGTATTGTTTCTTTATAATACTGTTCTTGTTCCGCTTTTGCTATCATGTTATGATTTATGCCTTACATACTCGGTACATTATCGTACTGACGTCCCTTCTTGCGGACGCTGCGTTTCATGCCGCGCAGGTAAGCAGACTGAAGGACCTGACTCTTAGGAGCTCTCCAGCGGTTCATTGAAGTGCTCCGGTGTTCGGAGCCACGACTTGTTAGTCTTGCGTTTGTGTATATTCGGGCACGCATAGTTGGCCCTCTCTGTTATCATATGTATGTTGTTTAGAGGCTCGTAGACAATCATGTATGGTCGGATATTTTGTATTTACGGACGATCCCCTCTGATGTATATTAAGTTAGCAAAGCTTATGTATTTTACTATGATGCCGCTATGATAGTAGTAATTAATGAAATGGCAATAATAAGAACTTAAATGGCCCACTTAGTAATAAGAGTACGATATGAGGTCAGGGGTGCTCGGTACAAGTATCGGGTACCCGTCGCGGCCCTAGTTGGGTCGTGACAGGAACTATCCCGATCTATTTAAATATGAATTCTACATAAGCGTACAAGTCCGTAAACACCCATATTGCTGTACTACAAATTCGGACCTAAAAAGTCACCCAAAAGGTAAATTTAATGGCCCGGAGGGAAAACCGTAATTTTGTCCCTACATCAATTTACCTAAAGCCCATAAATTTTAAATCCGAAATTGTCACGACCCAACCCCGTCGGCCGTGACTAGTGCCCGAGCTGGACACTCGTATACGCACATGTTGGCTATAATCAATCCACAACCAAACATCATATGAAACTTACAAAAACGGAACGTTATCTCCGAACTGTCACATATACATATATCAACGCAACCTGTCTCCTGAGGAGTCACAACCATCACCGTATAAACAAGACATAAGCCGACAAGGTCGTCATATAGCGTACGGGAACGTCCCAACTATGTATACGCAAGCGACAAGGTCGCCTCTACAAATGGGAACGTCCCAAAACATAAGTCATGCTAACACAAACGGACAATATCTATATACAACCCACACATATGTCTACGTACCCCCAAGAGTATCAACAAGATCATATGACGGGACGGCCCCGCCGTACCCCCGAATAAACATATACATATACCGAGAAGATCCGTACCAAATCAAGTATCTGTACTGCGGGCATGAAACGCGGCCCCGAAGAAGAGGGGGTCGGTACGAGATATGTACCGAGTATATAAAGCATGAAATGCAATATGGAAGATCATAATCGAAGTAAAGATTCCAGGAGACAAGTATGATAATCAAGAAATCATTGTACCTGTGCCTTATAAAACAAGTCATGCATATCATTATCATATACCATACCCGGCCCATCATGGGACTCGGTGAATAGTCATATCATCATATCATCATATACCGTACCCGGCCCATTATGGGACTCGGTGAATAATCATATCATCATATACCGTACCCGGCCCATTATGGGACTCGGTGAATAATCATATCATCATATCATCATGTCGTCATATCATCATATCATCATATAGCGTACCCGGCCCTCTAGTGAGGGACTCGGTGGATAATGTAGTAAAATATGCGTGATAACATACCCGGCCCGGGACTCGGTGAAAGATGTAACAACAGTATGCACGAGCAGAGTAGTGATTAATCATATGCATATAAATCATCTTTTGAGACTCAATAGATAAGTAGACTAATCAACGCTCGAGTATCAGGATAATAGTCACACTCAGTACTCTTTGAATATCATTACGAACTATGTCAATAACGCCTCAGGGATCCTAGACATGTATCAAGTTAATACGAGACAACTTATAAAAGTTATGGTCATTAGTCAATATAGAGTTTTTCAGGAATAGAAACTTTCATGTGTCATTTACTACCCGATCATATAGAAAGCTCGAGGGCAGTAGCTCGACTATTTTAAGAATTCTAATATCAAGAAGTGAATAAGAATCATAAAACATGCTCGGAACTTATGAATAGAATTACCCCAAAGCTCATATCTTATCTTACTTACATCTAGGACATGCCAAAAGAAAGAAGGGATAGGCTTTACATACCTTAATTTATGACCCTCGAAACAATTACGACGGACCAGTCCCTTTTTAAGACTTTATCTACAAGATAATAATAGTAACACAAGCATCAGCCAACTTGTAATCAAGTACAACCAACAAGACAACATATGGACAATACGACGAGCCACGAGCTCGCTATATGACAACTATTCGGCGTTTCATCTTGCCCTTCCTCCTCCAAAACTCCATAACAATAATAATACAACTAGGCTATGTACACATCAGCTCAACATCATATTCAGAAATTTAATTACGATAAGAGCAGCCCGGCTATAGCCTATACAAATTCGGGCAGCATTTCCCCTGAAAACTTAATAATCCCCGAAATTCCAATTCAGCCAAAACATCTATCAAAATACCAACAACAACAATGCCAACAATTTCATATCAAAATAGAATTAAATCCATTCTTAAATCACTTCCAAAACGGCCCCATATACATTTGTATACCAATGCTTGTATACACTTCTTTATTTTCGTATATACATAGTATAACGGCAACAAAAATAACAACAACTAAAACCACAACCAATCCCCATGATATTCCAGCCCACAAAGTAGCTCATAACAATGACCAAATAGCCCACACGATAACAATAACAATTTATCCGATTTCCCGATATTAATTTCGTAGTTCCCGTCTCACAATTTAACTATGACCTGGATGAATTTAAATATATCTAGTAGAGGAGAATTATTACCTCATATGACAAGAATTAATCTTATTCCACCTTACTTCACTTCGAAGAAAGCCCGAATTCAACAACGCATCGAAACGGAACAACGAGATCGAAGCGGCGAGCAAAACCCGTAATTAAATTGGATAACGTTTCTGTTTTGGTTTGGAACAAGCTAACGTTGCTGCCCATTTTTCTTCCTCAAAATACGTTGTGTTCCATGGAAAATTAGTTGCTGCTCCCTTTTCTTATGTAATGAAATGTCTTAATAAAGTCTCCAAGTCCTAAAATGAATTGCTGAAGTGATGTTTACAAGTCCACCATCCTTATCTACTAGGCAATTAAACTATCCATGTGTCATCATGCATTACAAAATTTTGTGACTCATCAAGTCCTATTTCCACACGTAATGCCACTATTTTAATTATCTAATGCCATGTGGCAACTTGCTAATAGTACTTATTTATTTAATCCCACTTAATACCATAATTAATTTCTTGATCTCAATTCACTTTAGTACCAATTATTTTTAATACACTTCATATACTCATTTCCATGATTATGTGACGTAGCACTAGTCCATAGTCCCTTTTGGTACACACAAAATATTATTCTCAATCACCGTGGTCACACTTATTAAGTCCTAAATTATTTTGGGACTTCATTCCTTGTATACACCGAGCTTTTGATTTTCATCCTTGAATATGATCGAATTCTCCGGCTCGTGATACAATAATCGAAACGAAACAATAAGAAAATGCAAGAAATAAAAGAGATAGATAATTTGACACAACTTAGACTCAATTTAGCAACCAAAGTTATAGAAAACTAAGACCTCTAAATTTAAGAATAAGAAGCAACCAAATTCTTAGGATGACCAAGAGGGATTAGAATTCCCTAATAACCTATCCTCTCAACAAAACACTCAATCAAAGGTTTCACAATCTCTCAACTCTCAAGAGTTTTACAATATCAAATATGAATATTCAAAATAGTCTAACCCTTCCATGAAGAAGAAGAGAACTATTTATACTATGCTAGAAATAAAAGAAAGCAAAATGACATAAACACCCTTAATGAAACAAGGGCCTTGTTTGGCTATTCTTCTTTCTTCAAAATCTTGAAATCTCCTTTGCAAGAATAGCCAACTCTTCATCTTTTAGCCATTGTGGTAACTTCCCATTTCTTCTTCTTCTTCCCAAGCAATCTTCATCAACAAATGGACTTGGGATCCAAGGTGCTCATCAAAAGTATACTCAAGAGCCTCCCGCTTCATGAATAGGCTTTGCAAGTGTTATAGTTCCCGGGCTTGGCTCCTTGTAAATGGCCTTGAGGCAAGTGGCTTGCATCATTCTCCCCATCTTGAAGAGAATTTGTCCTCAAATTTGATGGCTCATCACTTTCCATTTCTATGGGAGATAGGTCACAAATGTTGAAGGTGTTGTGAACTTGATATTCCGGAGGGAGATCAATTTTGTAGGCATTATCATTAAGCCTCTCAAGGACTTCAAAGGGACCATCCCCACGCGGCATCAACTTTGTCTTCCTCTTGTTTGGAAATCTTTCTTTTCGGAAGTGCACCCACACCCAATCTCCCGGTTCAAGGACAACCCTTTTTCTCCCTTGGTTTGCCCTTTTCGCCACCTTTTGATTCTTCTTTTCAAGTTGGAGCCTTGCCTTTTCATGGATCTTCTTCATAGCTTCGGCTCTCTTGTTACCATCTAAACTCAATACCACATCTTGAGACAAAGGCGTTAGATCCAAGGGGGTTAGGGGGTTAAAACCATACAACACCTCAAAGGGTGACATGCCAATAGTGCTATGAATAACTCTATTATATGCAAATTCTACTAAAGGCAATTGGTCTTCCCAAGAGGCTAGCTTCCCTTTTACCATGGCCCGAAGCATAGAACCTAAAGTCCTATTGACAACTTCGGTTTGGCCATCGGTTTGTGGGTGGCAAGAGGTGGAAAACAACAACTTCGTTCCAAGCCTACCCCACAATTCTTTCCAAAAGTGGCTAAGGAACTTGGGGTCCCTATCGCTCACAATTATCTTGGTAATGCCATGCAATTTAACCATATTTTCAACAAACAAGGAAGCAATATGGGGAGCATCATCAACCTTATGGCAAGCAATGAAATGGGCCATTTTCGAAAAACGATCAACAACAACAAAGATGCTATCTTTCCCCTTTTTTGTCCTAGGCAATCCCATCACAAAGTCCATTGAAATATCAAACCAAGGTTGTTGAGGGATGGGGAGGGGAGTGTACAAGCCATGGGGTTGAAGCCTAGATTTAGCTTTTCGGCATTCAAGGCATTGGCCACAAATTCGGGCCACATCCCGCCGCATGTGGGGCCAATAAAATTGCTCCTCAAGAATCCCCATTGTCTTGTCAATCCCAAAGTGTCCCATCAATCCCCCATTGTGTGCCTCCCTCACAAATAACTCCCTCCAAGAGCTCATGGGCACGCATAGTCGCTTGTTCTTGAACAAGAAACCATCAAACTTAGAATAGGGAGTAGAAGATCTATCGCTAAGCCACCTTTTCCTTTCCCATTCTTCGCATTCTAGAAAGATTGGCGCAAAGACGGGGTCCTCGGGATACAATGTCTTCAAGCTCTCAAAACCCATCAATTTGGAAGACAAAGTATTGATCAAAACATGTTTCCTTGATAAGGCATCCGCCACTACGTTATCCTTTCCCTTTTTGTATTGGATTACATAAGGGAAGGATTCAAGGAATTCAACCCATTTGGCATGCCTTTTGTTCAACTTACCTTGGGCCTTAAGATGCTTTAAGGACTCATGGTCGGTCCGAATCACAAACTCTTTGGGCCACAAGTAGTGTTGCCAATTTCCCAAAGCACGAATTAAGGCATACAACTCAAGATCATAGGTAGTATAATTCAAAGTCGCACCCTTGAGTTTTTCACTAAAATAGGCTATGGGCTTTTGGTCTTGCATTAAAACGGCTCCAATACCCACTTTGCTTACATCACATTCAATCTCAAATATTTTATCAAAGTCGGGTAATTGCAACAATGGTGCGGAGCTAAGCATTTGTTTTAAAGTGTCAAAGGCATTAGCTTGCTCCGTACCCCAAGAAAAAGGTTTGTCCTTTCGGATTACCTCGGTCAAAGGAGCGGCTATGGTACTAAATCCTTTAACAAAACGCCTATAGAAACTAGCCAAGCCATGAAAGCTTCGTACATCTCCAATGGATTTTGGAGTGGGCCAATTTCTTATGGCTTCTATTTTGGATTCATCAACCTCAACCCCCTTGAGCTCACAACAAATCCCAAGAAAACAACTTCATCCACACAAAAGGAACATTTATCAACATTGGCATAAAGTTGTTCTCGTCTAAGCACTTCAAACACACATTTCAAAATGAATAACATGCTCATCCATGGTTTTACTATACACTAAAATATCATCAAAGTAAACAACCACGAATTTGCCAATAAAAGGTTTCATCACATGATTCATCAAACGCATGAAAGTACTAGGAGCGTTAGTGAGGCCAAAAGGCATCACCAACCATTCATATAGACCAAACTTGGTCTTGAATGCGGTTTTCCACTCATCTCCGGATTCATCCGGATTTGATGATACCCGCTCCTAAGATCTATCTTAGAGAATATGCATGAACCATTCAACTCATCAAGCATGTCATCAAGACGAGGTATGGGATGGCGATACTTTACCGTTATCTTGTTGATGGCACGACAATCAACACACATGCGCCATGACCCATCTTTTTTTGGCACCAAAATCACGGGCACGACACATGGGCTCATACTTTCTCGCACAACTCCCTTTTCAAGGAGTTCATCTATTTGCCTTTGAAGCTCTTTAGTGTCATCCGGGCTGGCTCTATAAGCCGGTTTGTTTGGTAGTTGAGACCCCGGGACAAAATCAATTTGGTGTTCAATTCCCCTCAACGGTGGTAACCTTTTGGGAGTTCCGTTGGGAACACATCATCAAATTCCTGCAAAAGAGAAGAAATAGAACTAGGAAAAGAAGGGGTTAGCTCATTAGTGTGCAATGCATAGTCCCTATGCATGAGGAGAATCACCGGTTGACGCTCCCCCAATTCCTCCCTAATTTCCCCACAATTCGCCAAAAGAGACACCTTGGTTTTTCCTCTAAGCTCTCCTTTCTTTCCACTCACCTCTTGAGAACTACTCTCCTCTACTCCCTCTTCGCCCACATTCTTCTTTTGCAATGCACTATGACCCTTCTCCTTCAACTCCCTCAATTTGTTATAGATCTCACCCACTTGGGAGGGGGTCATGGGATTCAAGACATGTTTGACACCATTGTGGATAAGGGTGTATTGGTTAGTTCTCCCATTATGGTTGACGGACCTATCATATTGCCATGGTCGGCCAAGTAGAAGATGACACGCTTGCATGGGAACAACATCACATAACACCTCATTGTGATACTTCCCAATCGTGAATTTGATGATAGCTTTCCGAGTCACCTTCAATTCACCACATTCATTGAGCCATTGAAGTTTGTAAGGGTTTTCATGGCGGGTGGTGGGAAGTTTCAAGAAATCAACAAGAGTGGTACTAGCAACATTGGCACAACTCCCACTATCAATGATCATGATGCTAGTGTTTTGGTTAATGATGCACTTGGAATGGAAGAGGTTTTCCCGTTGACTTGGGTCATCCATTGCTTTGCTTATCATGGTCCTTCTCACCACATAGAGAGGTACAATAGGCTCATCATCACCCTCAACACGATCCCCTTCACTATCATGTTGTTCATTCTCATGATCGCCCTCGTCATCTCCTTCTTCACATTCTTCCTCATCCTCACTATAATTGTCTCTCAAAATAAATGCTCTACGATTAGGGCATTCACTTGCTCTATGACCGAAGCCATGACATTTAAAGCATTGAATAGGAGTTTTCGTACCTTCTTCTTTTGGAGCAAACTTCGGAGGTTGTTTGTCAACTTGCTTCTCAACTTGAGTATTCTTCACAAAGGGTTTCTTGGCTTCTTATATGGGACCCTTATTCTTTTGCCAATTGGAGGAGGAAGCTCCTCGTTCTTTGTTATTGTTCCATGAACTCACATAGCCCCTTGACTTATTGATTTTGTCTTCCTTGAGACCCTCCTCTATTTCAATAGCCGCTTGAAGAGTCTCTTCAATGCTCCCATAGTTGTGGAGTCTCATTTGTGAGACAATCTCACCATTTAACCCGGCTCGGAACCGAGTCATAGCATTTAGCTCATCCTCGTCAAAGTCGATTCTCATCTTGACAATTTGGAACTCATCATAGTATTCTTCCACACTCTTTTTGCTTTGCCTTAAAGTATACACCTTCTTGAGTTATTCTTGCTTGTAGCGTTCGGTGACATACTTATGCCGCATGGCGTCCTTCAATTCATCCCAAGTAGGTGTGGGAGGAAGCCCAATAATTCTTCTAGCCTTCACTTGAGTTTCCCACCATGTGGACGCATACCCTTCGAATTGAGCAATGGCATAAGACACCTTTTTCACCTCGGACATGTCATTCGTCAAGAAAATTCTATCACAATGCATCACCCAATCAAGAAATGCATCGGGGTCACTTCCTCCTTTGAAGATTGGGAGAGTAACCTTGATAGAATTGAGACTCGTGTCTCGCCCTCCTCCATAACCATGGTTTCCATTCAAATCTCCATCATCATCATAACCTCGATGGTCTCGACCTTGGTACCCTTCATGAGCTTGGTACCCTCTTTGCCTACCCATGTGAGGGTTAGGACCATGCCTTCCACCCCTTCCTCGATACCCTTCTTGTGCTTGCCCTCGTGGCCTCCAACCTTGGTCACCATATCGTTCATGCTCGAGTATAGCTTCTTCTATCTCATCATCATTTGGTTGTTGGATGTTTGGATAGTGTTGGGGTGGCATAGGTGCATTTAGGTGTGGATCATTTGGGGGTGGATCATTTGGATGTGGGTCATTTGGAGTTTGATCTTGTGGGGGTGCATTGTTCCGTTGGCCTATGGGAATGTTGTTTGGTGGGGTGAGAGTCGTGTTTTGGGGAGTGTTTTGGGGGGTGTTTTGGGGAGTGGGGTTATATAGATGATGGAAGGTGCCGGGTGACAATGTAAGTGAAGTGCTTCGAGTAGCTCCACTTGTGCCTCCTTGGTATTGCACTCGGGGCGAATACGATACCTCCCTACTACCTCCTTCAATTGCTTCAACCCTACTTCCCAAGTTTTCCATTCGACCATCCATACTACCAACCTTATCGTTCAAGGCTTGCAAGGCCCTCATTACATCAACTAGTGTGAGTTCCCCGGTGGGAACTTGTGTTTCATCCTCCGTAGCCATGGTACCTATTAAAGACACTCAACAAAACAAGCAAACACGTTAGATTAGTAAAATCAACTCACAATCTCTTAAGTATGCGCACCTTTAATTGCTTCACAAATTGCTTCCGCCAAAGATTGCGTGCTTGTTAATGTCGACTAGTCACAAGGGTTCAAATTCTACTCTTGGTTGGAATAGATTCTTGCTAGACTAAGAAAGACGGACGACTCAATTCAATCTAACGGACTTGAACCAAGAAATTAACAACGAAGCAAAAACGAAGAAAAGCACGAAAGAATTGGCACGAAAGAAATGCGAACACAAGAACTAGTAAACACAAGTAGGAACAACTACTAAATGGCTACTAGTTGAGAGACACAAGAAAATGGAATGCAAAAATCGGGAAATAAATAAAATTTCGGGCCCGGGTAGGTGATAATTTGAAATTGCGATCTTGAAGTCCCAATTGATCCAAGGTATCAATTTGAAGTAACGAAAATTTAAAAATTTCTATACTCTTTTTTTTTTTTTTGGTTCCTTACCTAAGGAATAAGGAGACAAACAATCAACCAAGGATCAATGGAAATTTTTGGAAAAGAAGTGAAGAAATTGAATCAAATGTACCTTTTTGTTGTTGGAATTTACGGTCTGAGCTGAGGTAATTATACGGTCCGTATGTTTTTGACGGACCGTAGATGTAGTCCGTAAATAGGGAACAGAATCTACGACTTTGGGCTTCAGATTTACGGAAGGGAATTCGTCAATTATACGGTCCGTATAAAATGTACGGTCCGTATATGGTCACCGTAAATCAGCAACAGTAGCGTAGCAAATCTCACTCCAATCTACGGTTGGGAACTGCTCTCAAATCTACGGACCGTATCTTATTTACGGTCCGTATATTTCAACCGTAGATCTCCAACAGTGTTCAACTTTTCCAAGCTTCAATTTGACGGACTGAATTGACGGTCCGTACTTTTTTCACGGTCCGTGAATTTGGACCGTATATTTGCTTCAGTGACGACGTATAACACGGGATTTCTTGGATCTTGGGCTGGGTTTGTTGACTTTTTTTGACACAATGGACCCACTTAACCTAGGACCATTCCATTTGGGGCTAAAACAACACTTTTCCAAAACTTGGGTATAAACTTTTGGATCTAACTTCCCTTTTGAGTCTTCTTCTCCACTTGAATCTATGAAGATAGCTCAAGAACACATGAACATTCAAATTTTTAGCTACCTCCAAATCAACTCATTTTACCCCCAAATTTCAGATTTAAGCTCCCTTAACCTAGTAGAACAAAGCCCAATGGTTATCAACTCCCAATTTCGTCACAAATCAAAACCCACTAAATTGTTCTTCAACTTTTTTTCAAAAACTTCAACCCAACAATGGTAGATTCTTCAATATTGACCCGAATGACACGAAATTTGAAGATTTGAAACCCTAACGTACTAAGGAATAAGAATCTAATAACAAAACAACAAAACAAACACAAAATTTTTGGGGTTTTTGGTGGAAAATTTCCAGATATTTTTTTTTTTTGCAACAAACCCTAGGCTAGATTTGATAGAACAAATCTAATCCAAGCTCTGATACCAATTGATACAATAATCGAAACGAAACAATAAGAAAATGCAAGAAATAAAAGAGATAGATAATTTGACACAACTTAGACTCAATTTAGCAACCAAAGTTATAGAAAACTAAGACCTCTAAATTTAAGAATAAGAAGCAACCAAATTCTTAGGATGACCAAGTGATATAATTCAAGTGGCATCAAGACCTTTTACAAGGAGCCAAGCGAGGGAACTTCAAGCTATGCAAGCATTGTTCATGAGGAGAGACATACTTGAATATACGCTAGCACCTTCCCGGGGATTTCAAGTGTTCATGATAGCATGGGAGGATGGTTTGGAGAAGAGGGTTGAAGATGGTCATGCTTGCAATGTGGCCATTACTTGAAGAATTGCAAATTCAAGTTTTGCTCCCAAAAGAAGACACCCAAACTAGGCCCTTACTTCATTAAGGGTAAAATTGTAATAGTGTAGTTGTCTTCTTTTGAGCCTTAGTATAAATAGTAGTTTATTTCATTTGGAAGACTTAGACTATTTTGATGATTATTACTTGATATTTGGATATTGTAACTCTTGAGAGTTTGAGTGATTGTTAGCCTTGGATTGGGTGTTTGTTGAGAGGATAGGTTATTAGGGATTCTAATCCCTCTTGGTCATCCTAAGAATTTGGTTGCTTCTTATTCTTAAATTTAGAGGTCTTAGTTTTCTATAACTTTGGTTGCTAAATTGAGTCTAAGTTGTGTCAAATTATCTATCTCTTTTAATTCTTGCATTTTCTTGTTATTTTCGTTTTGATTATTGTATCAATTGGTATCAGAGCTTGGAATAGATTTGTTCTACCAAATCTAGCCTAGGGTTTGTTGCTAATATTAAAAAAAAAAATCTGAAAATTTTCCACCAAAAAACCCCAAAAATTTTGTGTTTGTTTTGTTGTTTTGTTATTAGATTCTTGTTCCTTAGTACGTTAGGGTTTCAAATCTTCAAATTTCGTGTCATTCGGGTCAATATTGAAGAATCTACCATTGTTGAGCTTTGAAGCTTTGAAAATTCAAAAAGTGGGTTTGGTGATTGAGTTGAAATTGAGGCAAATTGAATATTGGGCTTTGTTCTCTAAGTGATAAGGAGCCTAAATCTGAAATTTGGAGCAAAAACGAGTTGATTTGGTCCTAGATTGTATTTGGGTGTTCTTGGTGTTCTTAAGAACATTCATATCTTCATATTGGAGAAGAAAACCAAAGAAGAGGGTTTGATCCAAAGGTTTTTCCAAGGACAAGTGGAAAGTTGTTTGTTGGGCCAAAAAGGGCAAGTCCTAGGTTGTGTGGGGCCCAAGACGTCATCAGATCCAAGAAAATTCAGCCCAAATTTCGAGGAACACGAGTTCATACGAAATCACTGAAGCCACTATACGGTCCCACATACGGACCGTATATATTTTACGGTCCGTATAATTTGGTCCGTATAATTGGAGGCCCAAAAGGTTACATTCTGTAAGTGATTTACGGTGGGAAAATACGGCCCGTAAAAATTCTACGGCCCGTAGATTTTGGTCCGTGAATTTGGTACCAAAATTTTGGAGTTTCTGTCCCTATTCTACGGACACCTTTTACGGTCCGTGAATTATATATGGACCGTATAAATCCCACAACCTAATCCGTGAATTTGAGGTACATTTTCAATTCCAAATTTCATTTCATTCCACTTTCATTTCTCAAAAATTTCTGGATCCTTAGTTGTTGGTTTTGTATCCCTAGTCCTTTGGTAGGGAACAAAAAAAAAAAAAAAAAAAAAAAAGTATAGAAATTTAAAAAATTTCGTTATTTCAAATTGATACCTTGGATCAATTGGGGCCTCACGGTCGTGTTTTCAAGATTTCACCTACCCGGGCCCGAAATTTTAATTATTTTCCCGATTTTTGCATTCCATTTTCTTGTGTCTCTCAACTAGTAAACAATTAGTAGTTGTTCCTGCTTGTGTTTGCTAGTTCTTGTGTCCGCATTTCTTTCGTGCCAATTCTTTCGTGCTTTTCTTCGTTTTTGCTTCGTTGTTAATTTCTTGGTTCAAGTCCGTTAGATTGAATTGAGTCATCCGTCCTTCTTCGAGTCTAACAAGAATCCATTTCGACCAAGAGTAGAATTTGAACCCTTGTGACTAGTCGACATTAACAAGCACACAATCTTTGGCGGAAGCAATTTGTGAGGCAATTAAAGGTGCGCATACTTGAGCGATTGTGAGTTGATTTTACTAATCTAACGTGTTTGCTTGTTTTGTTGAGTGTCTTAATAGGTACTATGGCTACGAGAATGAAACACAAGTTCCCACCGGGGAACTCACATTAGTTGATGTAATGAGGGCCTTGCAAGCCTTGAACGATAAGGTGGGTAGTATGGGTGGTCGAATGGAAAACATGGATGGTCGAATGGAAAACATGGGTAGTCGAATGGAAAATTTGGGAAGTAGGGTGGAAGCGATTGAAGGAGGTAGTAGGGAGGTTTCATATTCGCCCCGAGTGCAATACCAAGGAGGCACAAGTGGAGCTACTCGAAGAACTTCACTTACAATTTCACCCGGAACCTTCCATCATCTATATAACCCCACCCCCCAAAACACTCCCCAAAACACAACTCTCACCCCACCAAACAACATTCCCATAGGCCAACGGGACAATGCACTGTCACACCCTGATTTTACTAGGGTGTGATGGGCACCCGACCCCACATTCGGAGCCGAGCGAACCCACTGACTCTTATTACATACATAAACTCTTGGACTCTTACTCGGACAAAAATGACAAGTACGATAAATATTTCTCTGAAACATCTTTGTAATGTACAAATCAACGAACTTGTAACCATACGGAATTTGTGACATAATACAAAATGACATGACGGCCGGTGGAGCCGCCTATAGGCCCGACATCCGAGAACCCACACGGCCGTCCGCAAAGTCTCTACCGTACAATCGGAAAACATATCACATAGGCTCTGACTCGGCAGCACTCCAGGGCAATTGGAGCTTGCCAACTCCGCTGAGGCATCTTCTATAATGTCTTCTATACATCCGGTGTACCTGCGTGGCATGAAACGCAGCCCCCGAAGAACAGGGGGGTCGACGAACATGTACCGAGTATGTAAAAAAATACGATAAACGTATTCATAATCGAACGGAGGATACGAACATGAATGTAATAACCGGAGAATCGAAATGCTTACTCATAAAACATAAATAGATGCATAACAGAGAGAAAACATGCCATAGCCGGCCCTCGTCACGGGACCGACGCAAACAGAAAAGGGTCGCCCCACGACGCCGGCGCCACAACGATCAGATCATATCAGAATGTGCACATATCATAGCATATCAAATGGCCATATCATCATATCAGATCAGAGTGTGTACATGGCACATCATACACCACAACCCATGTACATATATATACCTGCCCCCTCACACCGAGGCACGGCGAACAATGCAGAGGAACACGCGTGATAACATATCCTGGCCCGGGCTCAGTGAAGGAAGCATTGAGGCGTCCACGAGTGGAGTAGTGAGAAACTTATGCAATGTAAAACATACAGCACATACGAGAGATCGACGGAATAATCAAATGACATATCATGAAAAAGGATCCACGGAAGAGGCATAGCACATACCTTTTTAAAAGCTGCGGAGAGTCTTATCAAAATAGAATCTTAAGAGTCGTTTGTGTATATCAAAACGTAAAAAATATACAGAGACTCTATAGCCTAGCTCAGATGGCGGCACTTATAGCGAACTTTTGGCAATAATCAGAACATAAGTCTTTCGGACACCAGAATGGTTTGTGTCAAAAATAGTCTTTCTTAGGTAGTTTCAAATCCCAAAGTAGGTCATAAAACTCAATAAAATACTTATAGCAGCTATTCGTTAAAACTTAGAAAAGTAGTCAAAAGTTTTCCTTAGTTTCATATTCAAAGGTAGCTTTAATAGGTTATTAAGAAAAGTTCGGACAAAGTGGGCCCACCTCGACCAAATGAGGTGGCATACGTAAATTACGTAGGTTAAACTTCATAACGTCGCTACAAAGATATTAAGATGATCGGATTGCATTTGTACAGTTCTAGAGACTTAAACAATTTTTCTAACTATTCGCACAACATTCAATTCAATTTTACTTGAATGAAAAAGGGGCGTTTTTGAACGTGGATTCCGAGGGTAGAGTTGTCCCCGGGTCCAAATTCAAGCCTAGAACATCTAAGACATGCCGGAAAAGAATAGGAGAGCTTTACATACTCAGTACATGTTCCGTACTGACCCCCTGTTCTTCGGGGGCTGCGTTTCATGCCACGCAGGTACACCCGGATGTATAGAAGACATTATAGAAGATGCCTCAGCGGAGTTGGCAAGCTCCAATTGCCACAGGTCTTTGCGAGTCGAGCCTATGTGATATGTTTTCTGATTGTCTGGTAGAGACTTTGCAGACAGCGTGTGGGTTCTGGATGTCAGTTCTATAGGCGGCTCCACCGGCCGTCATGTCATTTTGTATTATGTCACAAATTCCGTATGGTTACAAGTTCTGTTGATTTGTATATTACAAAGATAATTCCAGAAATATTTACTGTACTTGTCATTTTTGTCCGAGTAAGAGTCCAAGAGTTTATGTATGTAATAAGAGTCAGTGGGTTCGCTCGGCTCCGAATGTAGGGTCGGGTGCCCATCACACCCCTAGTAAAATCGGGGTGTGACAAAGTGGTATCGAGAAGCGGTGTCTTGTCCATAGGGAATGTCGCAATGTCGTGTCCGCAGAGTCTGACATTTATGGTGTGAAGCGCGCCACATTTATAAACGGGAGGCTACGGGGCATTTAGGGATTGTTGACCTTCTTTCTGTCTTAGATCGTGCGATAGAGCCAAGTCATAGGAAAAAAAAAATGAAATTCCTATATAAGGGCTTTACAAACGATGGAGGAAAGTAAGGGATGGCATGAAAGATACAGAAGTGAATTTTGAAATATTTGTTTTGCTATCCGAAATTGGAAGTTTTGAATAACGGGGATGTGTTATGTAACTGTATGTTCTGTGAGGCATCATTAGAATTTGATGTGTACAGAGTTTGAACAACAAGTATGACAAAAGAGATTCTGCTGGAATTGCTAATTAGAATATTTAGTCAGATACATCAAAAAGGGGAAAAGAAAATATTGTAAGTAGACAATAAAGGAGACCCGTTGTTCAGAAAAGTTATGGGTTTGGATATGCTGTGAACAATGCTTATAAGAAAGGCAGTTAACAGTTTGAAAGATCGGGACGAATCACATTCAATGCTTAGTAGCAGCAAAGTCTGTTAGCGGATGTAGTGATAACCGACAATCAATTTCGCGATGAATTATTATGTAGGGTGGTAGGTGAAGATCTAAACAGGACAACACCCGAAATAATTATAAGTAATGACGACGAGGACATATCTGTTACTAGGGAGAAATTGGAAATCTAGGACGAAAGATGCAAATTGTGGAATATGAAGGGTAAAATAGTAAATACGAAAAATAGGACGTGTTATGGAAACGTCTTGAAACTTGTAAGACCTCAATCTACCCCAGATTGTGTAGTAAAGGTCATGTGACCAAGTGGATGAAATTATACTGGTATTAAAGCATTGTATTTCACCCGAGTTTCAAGGTTAAGCGTGCTAGGACCAGAGCAATTCTGGGATGGGTGACCCCCTGGGAAGTGCACTCAGGACTCTATAAATGTAAGTGTATGAAATGAATGGGAAATTAAGATAGCCAAAGGGAATTAGAATATGTGGAGTAACTAGAAAGCTTAATAAGGATGGCCACGAAGATAAGTAAAGCCTAATGGCGAAGTGGCCAAAAACAGGATATGAATTACGTGACTAGAATATACGAGAAAAACGTGAGCATAAAAGTGAGCTATTGAATGTACGAAAGAGACTTATAAAGTTCTGTAGGAAAGTATGGGATCAATATTATATGTTGATGGAAATAACAATGAGAACAGAAAGAGAAGGACTATCATGCTATGATGAATTAAGCTTTAGGAAAGACTTCCCACGTCATCTATAAGAAGCACTACCCCTATTTGGGAAAAATCTTGTTTTGAAGAAAAATATATGAGCGATCAATTCGCAATTCATCTAAATGAGTTAAAGTATGTTCCGGTTATATCGTGCCTTAGAAGGAGGCCCAAATTGGCGGGCGATAATGCCCAGTAACTGAGTGTGACTATGATGAAAGAATGTAAAGCGTACGAGTAAGTAATTGTGATCTGAATAGTTTATGTGGATTTTGAGAGTAAATCTGAAGGTAAATCGTGCGAACTAAGTGCTAGGATGCCCTGTGGTGCTTGCCAGGCTCTAGTTCCTTTTGACGGTGGTTGAAAAATATTTTCCGATAACCGCTTATTAAATTGTGATCGACCAACTAGGAATGGAATTCGTGGAAAAAAAAAAAAAAGAAATGGAGAGACAAAGAAATGAGAAAAGAGTACTACAGAGAGCACTCAAGATGGGCATAATTAATTGACCATTAGTTCGGGATAAGTGAAAGATACATAGTTATGGACGAAAGAGGTGATGCGACAAAAGGTCATAAGATAAGATCATTACTAAGATGAAGTTAATATGATTTCGGGTAAGACTGTAAGTTAATAATGAGTATATGGAAGGAGTGAGAGAACATGAAGTGTAAGGAAATATGACATATTACGTATATATGTGACCTTATCGTGGAAGTAGCGAAAATTATAAGAAACAAGAATTGAGATTTGTGAAACGACTGACATGTTGTAAGTTCATTGGGAAAAGTAGTTGGTACCTATCTTAAGGGAAAAAGATGGTATCGTTAGGAAGCTTGGAGCATTTACCGTCCAACTATAAATGTGACGAAGTGAAGAATCTGAGACGATTCGACGCAGTAACTAACTTTTGACGGGAATAAATGCAATATGATTTGGATATGTTATAGTTACAATGACGCTATCCGAGTACTAACCGTCAGATCAGATTTTGTACGAAATATTGCGAATTCCTATTGTCCATGAGTGCGTTAGAATTTTATACCAAGGTAAATTAAGTTATAGGAGGTATAAAAGCTATGTGGGTGCGGTATGGTATGCAAAATGTATTCGGAAAGGATCCGGTGAGTTTGAAAACCTTGAATGGAGACAAAGGATAGAATATGAATAGACAATGATATAGGAGCACCCTAAAGGGGGGAAGCGGACGGTAGAAATGCGAAGGTAAGATGAAACCAACTGACGTCACAGTTCATTTAGTGTGAATGCTTGAATTGTACGCGAGATCCTATCTTGAAACCGGTTGGTGTAATAATGAAATCGACAACAAACGAACGGGACCTAAGACGACAATTAAAACGGTACTAGGGATTGTCGGTGAAGGTCGTGAGCAATATGATTCCAAGTAGTGGATGCTTGTGAAAAAAAAAGAGAAAGGAGAGAGACTATATCTGAAATTAAAAATATTGTATACGAGTTATGTAAGAATGGTTATGTAACTCACGAGCAATTGCACGTTAAGCAAACCAAGTGAGTACATAACTAGCAAGAAATGTAAGGATCCAATACCAACAGTATGGTTATGATATTTTGAATGTGATATGGAAAATGCAGGGATGGTCTAGACCATGTTACCAAAATGAAATTGGTACTAAAAGTAAGCAGAACGTGACCAGGACCAATTAAAGATTCCTCCCGATACGGATTACAATACGAAGGGAGAAGACAAGGAACAACCTAAAGGTTAGTAAGGCGATACTAAAGCATTTCATGGATTAACTTGCGTATGTTACATACTCTCGCAGAGATTACAATATAATCAGTGACAGTGAAGATTAAAAACAAGATCGCAGAAAAGGAAAATGAAAGAGTTTGAACTGAAGACAGCGGAGTGATATGAAATAAGGAAATTATGAAATGGCTAAACAGGACTACTCCGACTATGTAAGATTATACCACAACAGGTAGTGAGGTTTCGTAAGGACCCACATTTACTATATCGAACAGAACCCCTAGCATGTGGTTAATCCTGGAGGTCTGTCCAAATGAAATTGAGAATACCAGTAAGTCTTGTACCAGCATTTGCTTCTAAACTGACGGGCGAGCTAAGTATGTTATTCAGACGGTAGAAAATAAGTTACGAGCCCGTATCATCGATATCAGAGGCAACAGGAGCGAACACTTACTACTTGTGGAGTTACTGGTAATAATGATTACTAACCCAGCATTCAGAAAACATTGTAGGAGGCTTTGTATGGCAAGAACGTATGTTACCGACCGGCTAGTCTGGTATGGACAAGACTAAGTTACTTGGTTTGAACATAATTCATCGGGCAGTCAAAAGTGTGAAATTCATTCGGGGACGGTCATTAGTGACTCAGAGCTGACCGAAATCATATATGAGTAATCGGTATTGACATTTAGAATTCCAGTTTGATGACTGGGTGTTTTTGAAAATATCGACCGTCAAAGGTGTTATGAAATATAATCAACAAGAAAAGCTTAGCCCAAAAGATGTTGGACCTTATTGGGTCATGCGTAAAACAAGATCGCCTATGAATTAGATCATCACTCGAGGTAGGAGCAGTGCATTTAATGTTTCGCACGCCTATGCTTTGCAAATACATTGTGACCCCTATAGTATTCGCCGTGGAGGGGCATTCGAGGAATAGAAGAACTGCCCTACAAGAAACGGCCTATAGCGATCCTAGTTGGCAGGAAGGAAAAACTGCGAGACAAAGATGTGGCTTCCAATAGGGTACTAATTGGCGGGATAGCAGTAAGGAAAAAGGTGACTTAAGAAACTCCGGGCGAAATGAAAAAAAGTGCCCCCACTTGGCTCCTGTACCTACAGATAGTCGGAAAGGAGCCTACAGATAGTCGGAATCACCTATTTGATTGTATTGATTGATGCACGGGTTGTGTATGATAACTGTAACAAGGGAACTCCCCCAGAAATACTTGTAAGCCCCTATGAGGCTAATTTAACATTCGAGGATGAATGTTCTAAAGGGGAAGGATGTTATAACCCGTACCTTACATCTTTGGACACCTTGGGATTGTTGAGACAAGTTAAGGACAATGTGATGAATTGATCTTGTTTGATATATATATATATGTTGGTTATGAAAAATTTAGATGTGGAAATATCGGAAAAGACTAAGGGCAAAATTGGAATGTCGGAAAATGGTTTCATGAATCACCAAAAATATGGACCAAGAAATTGGGCTTGGAAAAAAAAAAAAAAAAAACAACAAGCCTAGCCCAAGCGAGAGGCCCAACCGGCCATGGCATGAAAAAAGGAAAGAAAATGGGCCAAGCCCATGAAAATTAAAAATGGCAATAAAAAGAAAAGGAGGGGGCCAAAGGGATATTCAAGAAACTTCAAGAAATTGGAGAAAGAAGAAAGAAAGAAAGAAGAAGAGAGAAATAACCATGGCCATTCGGCCATGGTCCTTAAATTTGGTCCCTTCAAATTTTGTCCCCAAAAATTATTTTCTTGTTGTATTCCTACTAATTCAAGGGTCCTCTACAACGTGGTATAATTATTTCGGAAGATAAGTCGTCCGTTTCGTCGTTTGGACAATTTGGTGGAATGAAGAAGTTAGAAAAAAAAGGTAAGATTCAATTCTCTTTTAGGTGTTGTAAGGCCTTCATTTATGTTGTAGTATGTGGAAATGCATAGAAATCATGAAATTATGGAAGCTTGCATGATAATTATATATGCATGTATAGGGCCGTGTGTATATGTTATTGTATAGGTAAGATGAGTTGGATTTTATGTTGTAATTTAGTTGTGGTTGTTGTGGAAATTGTATTGGAAATGAAAGTTGAATGAAAATGGAATGAAGTTGGAAATTGGCCTATGGCCGTGTGGTATGTGATAGGGAAAGTGTGATGGATTTATTTTGTTTAGCATGTTAGTTGTGTTAGTGTGATCATTATAATGTAAATAAAGATTATATGGGTTAAGTTTGCATGAAAATGGAATGTGGAGAGTTATGTCACATTAATGTGATTTTATGGTATTAAGATCATGAAGTTGTTAAGGTGTAAATTGTTGTTGTTGGAGATGAATTAGTAAGTAGAAAATGTGTTGGAATGGTTTTGTCCCATATATGAGAGTTCTGGTTGGAATAGGGAAATTGATGAAAATGTTGAATATTGGACATATAGCTTGAAATGCTCTTAGTTTATGTTTAAATGACCTCAAATTAGTGGATGAATATGTAAACGTTCATGTTGGTTCGAATGTGCGCAATTGGAATGAAAGTTGACATATTATGTAGTAAGGAAGACTACTTGTGTTGGAATGTGTTTTGGATTGGTTGTTTATATTGTTGTTGATTTGGTTATTGTTATTTTGGCCGAGTTCCATTCTCGGGTTGTTGTTGATTGAAATTGGCCGAGTTTAAATCTCGGGGATGTCATATTTATAGGGGAGATCTTTGCCGAAATTTCGGTAGGCAAATACTAAACCAAAGTTGGAATTTTCAAGCCTCATGAATAGTAACCGGTAAAGGTGACCATTTGCGGATTTCGACGAAACGGGATTTGAGTTTAAGCGAGCGCAAGTCATCCGTAAGGTATGTAAAGCTCTCCTATTCTTTTCTTGGCATGTCTTAGATGTTCTAGGCTTGAATTTGGACCTCGGGGACAACTCTACTCCTCGGAATCCACGTTCAAAAACGCCCCTTTTTCATTCAGTAAAATTGAATTGAATGTTGTGCGAATAGTTAGAAAAATTGTTTAAGCCTCTAGAACCTGTACAAACGCAATCCGATCATCTTAATATCTTTGTAAGCGACGTTATGAAGTTTAACCTACGTAATTTACATATGCCACCTCATTTGGTCGAGGTGGGCCCACTTTGTCCGAATTTTTCTTAATAACCTATTAAAGCTACCTTTGAATATGAAACTAAGGAAAACTTTTGACTACTTTTCTAAGTTTTAACGAATAGGTTGCTATAAGTATTTTATTGAGTTTTATGACCTACTTTGGGATTTGAAACTACCTCGAAAAGACTATTTTTGACACAAACCATTACGATGTCGAAAGACTTATGTTACGATTATTGCCAAATGTTCGCTATAAGTTCGCCATCGAGCTAGGCTATAGAGTCTCTGTATATGTTTTACGTTTTGATATACACAAACGACTCTTAAGATTCTATTTTGATAAGACTCCTCATGACCTTAAAAAGGTATGTGCTATGCCTCTTCCGGATCCCTTTTTCATGATATGTCATTTGATTATTCCGTACGATCTCTGTATGTCTTGTATGTTTTATATTGCATAAGTTTCTCGGCTACTCCACTCGTGGACGCCTCAATGCTTCCTTCAGCCGGGCCAGGATATGTTATCACGCGTGTTCCTCTGCATTGTTCGCCGTGCCTCGGTGTGAGGGGGCAGGTATATATATGTACATGGGTTGTGGTGTATGATGTGCCATGTACGCACTCTGATCTGATATGATATGGCCATTTGATATGCTATGATATGTGCACATTCTGATATGATCTGATCTGTTGTGGCGCCAGCGTCAGGGGGCGACCACTTTCTGTTTGCCGGGTCCCGTGATGAGGGCCGGCTATGGCATGTTTTCTGCTATGCATCTGTTTATGTTTTATGAGTAAGCATTTCTGATTCTCCGGTTATTACATTCATGTTCTGTATCCTCTGTTCAGTTATGATTCTGTTTATCGTATTTTATGCTTTACATACTCAGTACATATTCGTGCGACCCCCGCATTCTTCGGGCGTTTCATGCCACGCGGTACACCGGATGTATAGAAGACATTATAGAAGATGCCTCGAGCGGAGTTGGCAAGCTCGGTGCCTACTGGGAGTGCTTGCCGAGTCGAGCCTATGTGATATGTTTTCGATTGTCTGGTAGAGACTTTGCGGACGCGTGTGGGTTCGGATGTCGGTTCTATAGGCGGCTCCACGCCGTCATGTCATTTTGTATTATGTCACAAATTCTGTATGGTTACAAGTTCGTTGATTTGTATATTACAAAGATAATTCCGGAAATATTTCTTGTACTTGTCATTTTTGTCCAGATAAGAGTCCAAGAGTTTATGTATGTAATAAGAGTCAGTGGGTTCGCTCGGCTCCGAATGTGGGGTCGGGTGCCCATCACACCCTAGTAAAATCAGGGTGTGACAGCACCCCTACAAGATCAAACTCCAAATGACCCACATCCAAATGATCCACCCCCAAATGATCCACGCCTAAATGCACCTATGCCACCCCAACACCATCCAAACATCCAACAACCAAATGATGATGAGATAGAAGAAGCTATACTCGAGCACGAACGATATGGTGATCAAGGTTGGAGGCCACGAGGGCAAGTACAAGGAGGGTATCGAGGAAGAGGTGGAAGGCACGATCCTAACCCTCACATGGGTAGGCAAAGAGGGTACCAAGCTCATGAAGGGTACCAAGGTCGAGACCATCGAGGTTATGATGATGATGGAGATTTGAATGGAAACTATGGTTATGGGGGAGGGCGAGACACGAGTCTCGTTCTATCAGAGTTACTCTCCCAATCTTCAAAGGAGGAAGTGACCCGATGCATTTCTTGATTGGGTGATGCATTGTGATAGAATTTTCTTGACGAATGACATGTCCGAGGTGAAAAAGGCGTCTTATGCCATTGCTCAATTCGAAGGGTATGCGTCCACATGGTGGGAAACTCAAGTGAAGGCTAGAAGAATTATTGGGCTTCATCCCACACCTACTTGGGATGAATTGAAGGACGCCATGCGGCGTAAGTATGTCACCGAACGCTACAAGCAATAACAACTCAAGAAGGTGTATACTTTACGGCAAAGCAAAAAGAGTGTGGAAGAATACTATGATGAGTTCCAAATTGTCAAGATGAGAATCGACTTTGACGAGGATGAGCTAAATGCTATGACTCGGTTCCGAGCCGGGTTAAATGGTGAGATTGTCTCACAAATGAGACTCCACAACTATGGGAGCATTGAAGAGACTCTTCAAGCGGCTATTGAAATAGAGGAGGGTCTCAAGGAAGACAAAATCAATAAGTCAAGGAGATATGTGAGTTCATGGAACAATAACAAAGAACGAGGAGCTTCCTCCTCCAATTGGCAAAAGAATAAGGGTCCCATACAAGAGCCAAAAACCGCTTTGTGAAGAATACTCAAGTTGAGAAACAAGTTGACAAACAACCTCCGAAGTTTGCTCCAAAAGAAGGAGGTACGAAAACTCCTATTTAATGCTTTAAATGTCATGGCTTCGGTCATAGAGCAAGTGAATGCCCTAATCGTAGAGCATTTATTTTGAGAGACAATTATAGTGAGGATGAGGAAGAATGTGAAGAAGGAAATGACGAGGGCGATCATGAGAATGAACAACATGATAGTGAAGGGGATGGTGTTGAGGGTGATGATGAGCCTATTGTACCTCTCTATGTGGTGCGAAGGACCATGATAAGCAAAGCAATGGATGACCCAAGTCAACGGGAAAACCTCTTCCATTCCAAGTGCATCATTAACCAAAACACTAGCATCATGATCATTGATAGTGGGAGTTGTGCCAATGTTGCTAGTACCACTCTTGTTGATTTCTTGAAACTTCCCACCACCCGCCATGAAAACCCTTACAAACTTCAATGGCTCAATGAATGTGGTGAATTAAAGGTGACTCGGAAAGCTATTATCAAATTCACGATTGGGAAGTATCACGATGAGGTGTTATGTGATGTTGTTCCCATGCAAGCGTGTCATCTTCTACTTGGCCGACCATGGCAATATGATAGGTCCGTCAACTATAATGGGAGAACTAACCAATACACCCTTGTCCACAATGGTGTCAAACATGTCTTGAATCCCATGACCGCCTCCCAAGTGGGTGAGATCTATAACAAATTGAGGGAGTTGAAGGAGAAGGGGTCATAGTGCATTGCAAAAG